>NC_047089.1:226521209-226821209 GCF_902459505.1 Geotrypetes seraphini | reverse complement strand
TTGGCATATTTGAGCACACATGAAACTTTTTCCTCCTCTTTATCTTCTGATGTTTATCGTCCTGTTTTGGTTTTAAAAGTAGGTCTCTATTATTATATAGAACACTTTTAAAGGCTGTGTTCACAACCTTGTTGGCATATCCTCTTCTGGTGAATCTCTCTTTCATTATCATGGATTGATCTTTAAATTCCGAGATTGAAGAGCAAATCCTCCTCAAGCGGAGGAACTGGGAAAAGGGAAGCCTCTTCTTTAAACTTCTAGGATGGAAACTCGAGAAGTGCAACGCTGAATTTTTATCTGTTTCTTTTCTGAAAACATTCGTCTGAAAACTATCCTCATTCCAGGTAACTAATACATCGAGGAAAGAGATCTTGATTTTATTGTAAGTATGGGTGAACTTCACATTCTGGTGACATGCTTTTATGTATGTAAAGAAGCTCATAAGCTCCTCTTCCGTATCCTCCCATACAAAAAAGATATTGTCAATGTATCTATACCACATTGACATTTTCAAGAAATAACTAGAGGGATATAAACTCATTGATTTTCAAAAGTGATCATGAATAAATTTGCTACCAAGGGTGCCATGATGATACCCATGGCTACCCTAGATTTTTGGCAAAATAAATCATCCTTGAATAGAAAGAAACTTTTGGTCATGACAATTTTAGCTAATTCCAGAATGAATTCAGTAGGAACTAGATGTGGTCTAGAGCGCATTTCTAGATAGTGTTGCAATACTTTTATTGCTTCAGTTTGAGGAATAATCGTGTACAAAGAACACACTTCCATTGTAACCAGTATACAGTCCTTTTTTGGAATAATTTCTGATAACTTCCTTAAAAAGTGAGTCGTATCCTGAATATATGAACTACTCGCTTTAACAAAAGGCTGGAGGAATTTATCCACATATATAGAGGAAGCTGACGGTCCTGAGTATTAGATTGGTAGGTGGATATTTATAGTTAAGATTGAAGAAGTTTTTTAGAAGATGTTTTAAATTGTGATTTGAATAATAGTTAATAGAATAAACTTGCAGTTGAAGGAATTAAAGGAAGGCATATAGTAATTTAAAATAATTAAATAATAAAGTTATTTGGTAGGGTGGTGGGTCCCAAGCCTATGATGTTAAAAGGAGTGCGAGAGAAGATGGTTTCTTCTTCTTGAAGAAATCTCAAATATGGGAAAGATCAACTCCATGTTCTGAGGCTTGCCCCACAATTAAAATTCAAAATGTAAATACTATAGGATCTGAATTGAAAGTTCACTAACCAGTCTAATTTGTTTAATGGTTTTTGTCATATGTATATTGATCTATAAAATAACCATTTACCAGAAAGTTCTTTGGTATATTAATATAAAACAGAAGTTTTAGACTGACTAAAATTTCAGCTCATAGTTTTGATTACCGGAGCATAAGACTCACCCCATATTTTAAACAGATTTTGAGGGGAAAAAAGTGCATTCTATATGCTGGCAAATATTGTATATTACTAAGTAATATCTTATGGTTTACTGTTTATTACAGTTTAATGTACCATCTTTCCTGAGTAGATAACGAAGCAGTGAACAATAGTCAATAAATTTAAATTTGAAAGGAAAGAATACCAATTGTCAATTGGCAGGAAATGTGGTACATTGAAGGAAAGGGTAAGAAAAGTAATGGTACCAGTAATATATTACTGGCAACATATATCACTGGTAATATATTACTTTTAAAAGTAATGAGTGACCACTGTTGAGTAGGTTACTTTCCAAAAGTAATATAAAACAGTCGCTGGTTTTATTAGGAAATAGGACTATGTTACAATTATTAGTCTAGGTAGGTTACAGTGAAAAATAATGTATTACTTGTAAAAGTAACTCGTATATTACCAGCAAAATATTACTTATTAGCCCTCCCTTTCGCTGCTCTGATGCTCATAGAATTCCTGTGAGCGTTGGAGCAGTGTCTGAGCATTTATCGCCATGGGAGAAACTTCTACCACGGTTCAGTAAAAGAGGGCCTAATATATCATACCCAACCGTGCGTACATGTAAATACCAGAGAGTACCTGTAACTGAGTTAATTCCGAAATTAACCAATTTGTGATTTTGTGTGAAGGTTCTGGTACAGGAGTGAAGAAAAGATTGAAAGCCTTGAATCTAGAGGGGGGAGAAAAGAAAAAGGTTAATTCGCCAATTTTCTTCAACAGAAAATTTATTTTTTTTCTTTCGTGCAAGCTGCCACACATTTTATAAACTGGATGAGCATCTAGCCACGGTAATGAAATAATAAATGAATTACCTCATACACAAAAATCCAATGAGACTGCCAAGGCCCATTATAGAGAAAAGGACAATTGGCACAACTAGCCAAGGCTTGACGGTGACTTTGCCGCCTGAAGAAAAGGAGATGGATTTCAAAGGTTAGATTCAGTCCCTGCATTGTAAAATAAAATTCATGAACAACGTAAAAAGCAAATTAATGGACTGGTAAAGGGCAATTCTTTAACTGGGCACCCATGGTTATGTGACCCTTGTTTACACCCCCCCCCCCTCCGTTTTCACAAAAGCGCGGAAGATGTGCTGAATGCTGTGTGCTACTACGTCCCTCATAGAATTCCTATGAGCGTCAGAGCAAGCACAGAGCGTTCAGCTTCCACCTGGACGTCCTGAAGCAATAATCAAAGCTTTTATAGGACTTCCTAGGCAGAACTTACACTCTGTGACTTAGACCAAAGTAAAATAATAATAATAATAATAACAACTTTATTTTTCTATACCGCCAACACCCAAAAAGTTCTAGGCGCAGGTCTAAGTGCCCCAAAGGTGACCAAACTGACAAGATGACCATTGGAGGGTTTAAGGCATGAGCCCCCTTACTCTCCCAGTGGTCAGGAGTCAGGACCAATGTTCCCTCTAATTTTTCTTTTTTTTTCTTTTTTTTTTTTTTTATTGAATTTTTAACAGTTGTTACAACATATAACAATGTAGGCAAACTAAACAATATAAAGGAAATAATCTCTCACAATTAAAACAATAGTAATCGTCAAGACCACATTACTGGGGGCTGACTATTTGTGCTGGAATTTACTGAAGCAATAATAAACATCAACATCTTTAATTTTAATTTTAAAACATTCTAGAGTCAGGCAAGATGACAATCATCATTTTCATCATTCCATCACAACCTCTGCACTAATAACAGGCAAAATATCTAACTTAGGTTTATCTATAAGAAAATTCTCTAAATGAGTTGGATCCAAAAAGATATATTTGGTATCTTGAAATACCACCAAACATTTGCAGGGGAACTTAAGGAAAAATGAAGCACCTACACTTAAGGTTTTATCCCTAAGTTGTAGGAATTGCTTCCTCCTGTGTTGTGTTTGCTTAGAGACATCTGGAAAAACATTAATCTGTTGTCCACAGAACACAGCATTTTTATTCAAGAAATACAATTTTAAGATGTCTTGTTTTTCTATCTCAGTCCTAAATGTGACTAATAATGTTGCTCTTTTGGCTATATAATCCTTAGATGACTCAAGAAATTGGGAAATATTGAAGCTGTCAGGAGACACTAATTGATCTTTCCCCCCTTCTTCTGAAATCTTTATAATACTACTAGGTAAATAATAAAGATTATCTGGAGAAAAATTTTCTAAGCCATTATAAGATAATACATCTTTTAAATACATTTTAAGTAATTCTAATGGTGAAAGAAAATGAGATAAAGGAAAATTCAGAAATCTGAGGTTCCTAGATCTTAAAGCATTCTCCATTTTCTCCATCTGTAAGTGTAATAAAGTATTATCTTTAACTTGAGATACAACACATGACTGAATTACAGAAACAGATGTTTCTAGTTTATCTAATTTCTTTCCCATATCTACCAATTGAGTATCATGCTCAGCCACTTTATTTGTTATTTCTGAAGAAAATTGACACAATTTCACTACTGTGCCCTGCAAGGAATTTTCAATTCTGTTCACTACAGTCCAGACATCTTGCAGTGTAATTGACTTATTACTCTCCTCAAGCCTAAAATTAGAGCTTGTAGGCATAGAGACAGGAGACACCATAAAAGATCGTTCCCCCTTTAAAGTATTTTTAGAATCCAACTCTAAAGGTAATGGAGAGGCTAAGTCCGATCCCGATTGGGAATTGGAATCAGCCTTCTCTGGTAAAGGAGTTAGAGGTTGAGGTGGAGGCGTGGGTTCACCGGATGATAGAGAAGCGGATTGGGATCGAAAATCAATCCTATCTTCAGATGTCGCTGTTAACACTGAGAGATGGCGATCCATTGGTCCAAGTACATTAGATGGTAATGAGGAAATAATTTTAGCTTTACGCTTCCCCATTATTCTTCTTCCCAAATGCTCCTCGCTCCTCCTGGCTCCGAAGGGGCACCAAAGGGGCGTATCCTACCCCCTTTGGCCACGCCCCTTCGGTCACGCGGCCTTAGGCATGCATCCGCGGGCCGCGTTCCGCGGCACACACAAGATTTTATAGGGTTGGAGGACCTCTTTCCGATTCGGCAAATGCCGGGTGGTGGCTGCAGGGGTGCCTGACTGAAGACTCACCAGCCAGCTCAGTCAGCCCTCTTTCTTCCGCGGCACACACAAGATTTTATAGGGTTGGAGGACCTCTTTCCGATTCGGCAAATGCCGGGTGGTAGCTGCAGGGGTGTCTGACTGAAGACTCACCAGCCAGCTCAGTCAGCCCTCTTTCTTCCGCGGCACACACAAGATTTTATAGGGTTGGAGGACCTCTTTCCGATTCGGCAAATGCCGGGTGGTGGCTGCAGGGGTGCCTGACTGAAGACTCACCAGCCAGCTCAGTCAGCCCTCTTTCTTCCGTGGCACACACAAGATTTTATAGGGTTGGAGGACCTCTTTCCAATTCGGCAAATGCCGGGTGGTGGCTGCAGGGGTGCCTGACTGAAGACTCACCAGCCAGCTCAGTCAGCCCTCTTTCTTCCACGGCACACACAAGATTTTATAGGGTTGGAGGACCTCTTTCCGATTCGGCAAATGCCGGGTGGTGGCTGCAGGGGTGCCTGACTGAAGACTCACCAGCCAGCTCAGTCAGCCCTCTTTCTTCCGCGGCACACACAAGATTTTATAGGGTTGGAGGACCTCTTTCCGATTCGGCAAATGCCGGGTGGTGGCTGCAGGGGTGCCTGACTGAAGACTCACCAGCCAACTCAGTCAGCCCTCCCTCTAATTTTTCATAGGCTGTGTGCGCAAAAAATTTAATCTGTGCGCATCTTAAAGAAAAACTAAATTTGTGTGCGCTATAAAAATGATTGCCAGAGGGCCCGGAGTTCATTTATGGGCAGGTCTTTGAGTTTAGTCTGAATTAACGAATGCACAATGTAATTTTAGTTACACTTTATGTTAGTTACACTTTATGTAACATAAAGTCTCATTTCAATAAACATAAATTATGTTTCATTGAAATGCTTCATTGAGCACTACCTATAAATAAGGTATCATTGCATTTTATACTTAAAATTTAGAAAATAACAGCAATTTAGTTTTCAAAGATTTTCCCTGCGATCTTTCATATTTATCCAGTCAGAATAAATTCTGTCAAGATCTGTTCAGCCTCCATCTTGAAAGTGACTCTTAACACGCATCAGCATTTCCAAATGCTCTAAATGTAAACGATTCCTTTGTTTAGTCTTAAAATTGTTCATTAGACTAAAACCATGCTCACAATCTGAACTAGATGCTAAGAATGTGGCACCAATGTCCATCAATTTTGCTAAATCTGCAAATTGATCATTCTGAAATGCAAATTTCGTCATATCTGGAAAGCTGTTTATCAGATTGCTTTTGATTTTTTTTTTTTGCAACAAGGAATTTAAAGTCATTATATTGCTGAATAATAACACTTTCCTCCGGAAGAAATTGTTTATACTTTAAACAAAGAGATCTGATATGTCCATTTCCGAAGTCAAAGTCGCATTGTGATATTGCTGTACAGTCAAAAGCAGACCATTCCTCAACTTCATTTTCAGGAAATCTTTCACCCAGATGCAAACATAGGATGTTGATGAAGGTTAATATGGAATTAGTATCCACTGAAACTTTTTCTCCAGACCTCATCCTGTTGTCAAGAAGACTGTTGACTTTATCACTCCACTTAACCTTGTTGCCTAAGTATTGCATTTGAAGTTTGTTCAATTTACCCTGTGCAAGATGATAAGCTTCCAATGGTGTCAAAAACCACGTATTTGAAATGCCATGGTTAAGGAAGTCAGTTCTGATAAGACATCATTCAAAACTTCAAGTGTAATATGAAATTGTTCACTGTTCAGCTTCTTATAGCAGTACTTTGCAATAGGATCATTATCTTTGTCTTCTTCAAAATATTTTAACAGGGGATCATAATTTCGAATAATTGCTTTAAGTGCAAAGTGTCTAGATAACCAGCGCACTTCATTCAGAGGTCTGAAAGCAATTGATTCACATTCAGATGCATCTACTATTTCTTCAAATTTGCATCGTTTAGTAGAAGATCGACAGAACAACGTGTACACAGTTCTCATTACAGTTTCTACTTCTTTCATCAATTTTACTTCTTTCCATGAATCAGAAAGTCCCAAATCTTCCCAATGTGCAACACAATGTTGCTGCACTAAATGTGGAATGTCTTTTCTCAGCTGTGCTGCAACACCATCTATTTTGCCCAACATAACAGAGGCACCATCAGAGGTGAACATAACCATTTTATTCAGGTCAAGTTCATGTTTCCTATAGAATTCCCTAATTGCTATTACTATTGATGTAGCATCACATGCTTTCAACTGTAGCATCCCACCAAATAATGTCCTATACTCATTTGAATTGACTGGCCGATACTTAAAGTAGAGTATTAAGTACTTGTTGACAGAAATGTCTGTGCTTTCATCAACAGTTAACGTATGATACGTTGCTAATTTAATGTCTGCCGTACGATCATCTTGCACGATGCCATTGATAATTCCAAGAAGTTCAAACGCATAGTTTTTGCTTCTCCAGCTATCAGATATACTAACATACTTCGCCATGTGCTCATTGATATCTTGAACAGAGAGCATTGAGATATTCATTTTAATGACCAGCACAACACTGTCAACCAGAACCTTAATTTCATCAGGACTGGAACGCTTCCGTTCATTACTAATTTGCCTGTTTTCTTTTTTGGTTGGGCTTTCAAGCAACATGTTAACCAGTCCCCCTCTTAAATTTGGATTTTTACTTCTGAGTTTCCTAATACTGTCGGTATGAGATTTACTTGATAGATGGCATTTCAGAAAGTCCAGTTTCCAAACATCATCCCATATTTTTGCAGTAGAGAATTTTCCAGTTGCTTTGGCATCTTGATAATAACAACACACAACTCCATCATCTTCGTCATAGGTAAATATTTCACACAGTCGAACACGCATTGTATTTCGAGATTCCGGTGTCTCCGTTTCAACAATTTTTTCAATCCATTCAGACCTAAAAGCTCTCTTGCGTTTTACACTTTTCACCATTCGCGGTTTAGACATTTTAAGAGTTATATCTGGTTGCAATTTAATAAATGAATACAGTTATACAACCGCAGTACCACGCTGCACACTACAATTCCACGAAATAAACAATATGGCGGAACTTCAGGAAGTCAAAGAATCGGAAGTGTTTCATATCCTATGGGCCATAGGCTATGGCCCTATGGGGCACGTGATCTGTCAAGTTCAATTGCCAAAGATAGTGGAATCACGTGAATGACTTAAAATTTATATTATATCGCTTCAATAAATGTGATAAATGGGAAATTGGAACAGCTGGTCTTCTGCAACATTTCATTTTAGCAGTGAAAATCATTTTAGGAAAAAATGTATTTTTGTATGCGCGCTATTTTAATTTGTGTGCGTGGGTTCGGCAAGTTGTGTGTGTGCGCACAAGTGCACAGCTTAGAGGGAACATTGGTCAGGACCCCCTTCCACCACCCAGAGATGGGCAGGGGGGAGGGAAACAGTACATTGAGGGCAGAGGAATCCCCATCAGCTGAACCAGTTTCAGGGATTCCTGCCAGCTCAGCTGATGGGGATTCTTCTGCCATGATCAGCTGAGCCATGAAGCCCTACATCCCTCCCACATCCCCCAACATTTTTGGACCCCCCCTGACATCCCGGGACCCTTCCCGATATCAACCCCCACAACTCCAACATTTCTGGACCCTCCCTCCCACATCCCTAGACCCCTGGGGTGATTTTGAGTCAATCAGAGCCTTATGCCCCATCCACTGCATCCCAGGATGCATTGGGAGGGGAAGACCTGTCATTCTCAGCATTGTCATTCTTTGGTGGTCCAGGGGGTCCAGGGATGTGTATGTGGGGGATTCAGAAGTGTTGGGGGATGTAGGAGGGATGCAGGGGAGGTGTCTGGGGATGCTGATCCTGGCACGGGGACTCCCCATTAACTGAGCCAGCAGGAATCCCCAAAACCGTCTCAGCTGATGGGGATTCCTCTGCCGACATCAGACAAGGTGGTTGGGCACGTCTACAAAACTTGCTTTTGTGCGTTTTTCATGTGGACGTTTTTATTTTTGAAAATGGCCCCTAAAGATAGACGTCTTAAGGACCAAAACATATTCATAGGTCATTTTCAGAAATAATAGATAGACATATGGCAGTTCTGAAAATGGAAATTTTTTTTTTCTGCTAGGTTTGTGGATGCCTTGCCCAAAACGTCCAACCTCAGACTTAGAGGTCCTATTGAAAATGCCTCTTCACGCCATATTTTGTATTGTAATTTGAATATTTTTACTGCTTTAATCATCTATTTCTTATATTTCACTTATTCTTACTGTATACCACCTTGAGTGAATTCCTTAAAAAAGGCGGTAAATAAATCATAATAAATAAATAAATGTAAAGAAACAGAGGGTATATCAAAAAACAATTGGCAACAAAATTTCAATCCCACTCAGAAGCAACACCGATGTTTGTAAACTAAACTAAACTAAACAAAACCTTAAGTTTATATACCGCATCCTAATCAAAGCATCAATATTGATGTAAAGACTTCAGTACGAGTAAACCAAACACATCGTTTTTCAATTCCTTTACCCCGGGCAGACAACTCATAGGTGACCAGCACCAGACAATAAGTCTAAATAAATCCTGCCCCGTATATCGTTAAGGGCTCCTTTTACCAAGCCGCGTTAGGGCATTAACGCGCGGAATAGCGCACGCTGAATTGCCGTGCGTGCTAGACGCTAACACCAGCATTGAGATGGCGTTAGTTCTAGCCGCGGAGCGCGGGTTTAGCGTGCGCTAAAATGCTGCGTGTGCTAAAAACGCTAACGCAGCTTAGTTAAAGGAGCCCTAAATCTGATTTATTTTAAATAAATTTAGATATTGATGATAAGCTGGATCGTTTTTATGATCACAACATTTTTAGAAATCACTCTCTAACTCACAGCTCTATTTTTCTATGTATTCTATACAATAATTTGTAAAGTGCTCAGACCCATAACCAACTTGTAATGTGTTAAAGCAAAACTATGGTTATACTGGGACCATCATCGCTCTTTATGGTCCCATCACCACTCGCTGTATACCATTCTTAAGTAAATACAAATAGCTGTTCAACTTATCTGAACCGGTGAGTGGTTGCCATCAGTTGGTCTTTGCTAACCATAGTCTAGCTTTAAAGTGCTCGTGCTCAAACGTGCCTTGAAGTAAAACTCTTAGCCATAGTAAGATCGATGATCCCCCCCCCCCCCCCATTATGACATCACAATCTCAGCTCTGGAATGTTGCTCTCACTGGGGTTCCGGAATCTTGCTATTCTTTGAGATGATGGGATGTTGCTACTGTTTGGGTTTTGGCCAGGTACTAGTGACCTGGATTGGCCACCGTGAGAACGGGCTACTGGGCTTGATGGACCATTGGTCTAGACGCAGTAAGGGGTAAAGGAATTTAAAAACGATGTGTTTGGTTTACTCGTACTGAAGTCTTTCCATCAGTATTGATGCTTTGATTAGAAACAGACACCGGTGTTGCTTCTGAGTGGGATTGAAATTTTGTGAGTGGTTGCCATCAGTTGGTCTTTGCTAACCATAGTCTAGCTTTAAAGTGCTCGTGCTCAAACGTGCCTTGAAGTAAAACTCTTAGCCATAGTAAGATCGATGATCCCCCCCCCCCTTATGACATCACAATCTCAGCTCTGGAATGTTGCTCTCACTGGGGTTCCGGAATCTTGCTATTCTTTGAGATGATGGGATGTTGCTACTCTTTGGGTTTTGGCCAGGTACTAGTGACCTGGATTGGCCACCGTGAGAACGGGCTACTGGGCTTGATGGACCATTGGTCTAGACGCAGTAAGGGGTAAAGGAATTGAAAAACGATGTGTTTGGTTTACTCGTACTGAAGTCTTTCCATCAGTATTGATGCTTTGATTAGAAACAGACACCGGTGTTGCTTCTGAGTGGGATTGAAATTTTGTTGCCAGTTGGTTTATTTGGTTTTGATATACACATTTTGGCAAACCATAGGGTTTTTTTTTCTTTGGGCTAAGAAACAGAGGGTGACTTACCTTCACCAATAAACACTGGCTCACTCCATTCTCCCCAGTGCTTGCTTTTTAGACAGTTTTTCTTTGCCCGAACTTGAAAGGAATATCTTTTTTTCCCATCATAATCTGGAAATAAATATTCTTCTTCCTGGACTTCTGCAGACTAATTTAATGGACAGTAATAGAATGCACCAGATATCGACGTGACAATGTAACATGCCTAAAATTCTTGAAAACATATACCCATGCATGGAGAAAAATACTGGCCTGAAGATTCACTCTGCATTTACAGGAGAGCGCACCTTTATTTAGGAAATTTTTTTTTAAAAAAAAGGAACAGACTCTCCAGCTTATATTTGGCACGAGTTAACTGGCCAGGAACAGCTGCCAACCAGTTAACCTTAGACAGCTTGTGATGATCTATTTGTGTTTGAATGGCTTGGCTCCTGCGAGTTTGGTGGGCATCATTCAGGCTTATGTCCCTTTATCCAAGTTGCGCTCTGTCCATCAAGGCGACTTGTTTGTGCCGTCTGTAAGGGAATTGAGACTGAATACCCTCACGTGTAAGTGTGTCTTCTTGTAGGGGCCCCCCAGGAATGGAATTGGCTACCTTTGCACATTAGAAAGCAATGCAATCTTGATGCTTTTAAGAAGCTATTGAAGATACATTTATTTTGTAACATGAAATATGGGCATTAACCCTCTGTTTTACTAAGGTGCGTTATGAGTTTTAGCGTGCATTTAGTGAGCGCTAAATATGTGCGTGCGTTAACCGCTAACGTGTCCGTAGACAAACATGCGCGCATTAACGTTTAGTGGTTAGCGCACGCTAAAATGCTTGGCGCACCTTTGTAAAAGGAGCCCTTGGCATTTGCACTTGTGTAAGCGCTGGTCGCTTATTTTGTTTGTGTATTTACATATATTTTGTGTATTTTTTTATTCTATATGTTTACATTGTGAGCCACCTTGGGAAAGGCGGATTATCAACTAAACAATAACCAAACTTGCTTGTCGGCAGCTAACTGGTAATTTTCAGAGGCACTTAACTGGTTATTTTCGCTAAAAATGACTGGTTGGCATCAAAGTTCAAGCCATCTATTGGGGGCATTCCAGGGATGGAGTCTGGCTAGCTTCCAATTTTCAGAGCTATCTAGATAGGGTTAACATAAGAACATAAGAACATAAGCAGTGCCTCCGCTGGGTCAGACCACAGGTCCATCTTGCCCAGCAGTCCGCTCCCGCGGCGGCCCGAACAGGTCACGGCCTGTCTAAGTCACCAGAAGGGGCCTCCTTGCCACCTTGGTTTATATATAGCTGTCCTATCTTTATGTTATGTGTCGACTTATATCCCGACAAATCTTCACATATAGGAGTTCTAAGCGACTTACAATTAGCATATAGCTTTACAAAAGCTTATATACAAAGATCGGGTAATACATATTACATATTTTACCAATTATTATATGCAGATGTGAGATTACCAGAATTAGTTCTTAGGTAGTGGGATCGTAGATTGCATTGCCCTTGTAGAGCATAGATTTATGGGGAGAGAGAGTTTGCGGTAGGTAATTTAGCTAAAAATCTCTTCCGTGGTTTTGTAAAAGGGGGGTGTAAGTTTCTTAGCATTTACAGTATGCTAATTTTGTTATGAAGCGCTAAGCTTTAAGGGCCCCTTTTTTATTTTGTGCAATGTTAATGTTATTTTGTGGTTTATTTTTGTAATATCGTAATTTACCTTGATGCAATTTGTTTAATGTAATGTAATGTAATTTATTTCTTATATACTGCTAAATCTGTTAGGCAGAATATATCATATCATAAATCCAATCAAATTACATCTTTGTAGGTCATTACCCTGAAATGGGCCTCCTTATCTGACTGTTTGAGTTTCACTTCATAGATGAAACAAGATTTATCTTTTGAACCAATTGTTGATGGTGAACTCCATTGAAATCTTGCGTTTCCTTTTCCAGTAGACACAGATATGTTAATTGGAGGAGTCAATATCTCTGAAAACACATTAACAAACACGGCAATAAATTTCAAAAGAATCAAGCAGACCAGTTCTCTAAGGACTTCTTTTATGAAACTGTGTTAGCGAGTGCCATGTGGCAAACGCACCAAAGCCTTTTAAATCTCTTTGGGCTTCAGTGCATTGACCGTGCCAGCCTTCCCTATCAGTCTTGATAAAAGAAGTCCTAAATTTCCATGCTATAAGATAAAGTTCATATGGATGGTCATTTAGACAAGTGGGTCAACCCACAATTTTGCTGGTTTGCAGCTTTATGGATATAGTGCATGAAGACATCAATATTTACCTGTGGATCAGTGGACTAAACTAAAAGCCAGTGAATTTCAAAGATTGCTTGCTCATGATTGCATGGGCTAGAACCATTGGTCACATGATCAACTAGACCAACCACCTGAAATGTGAAAAATGGGTTAGTTCACTTGTCCATAAGAATATAAGAATAGCCTTACTGGGTCAGACCAAGCCCAGTAGACAATCCAGGTCACATCTCCTGTGGTTGGTCAAGTTGACCATGTAAGAACATCTGTTTATTAAGAGGGATATGCATTTGTTTTGAAAGGAAAAATATGATGAAACAGGTTTGCTTTGTTTCTAAACTCATTTTTAAAAAGTGGTCAATGAAACGTATAATCAGAGAGTTGGATTCATTCAATAATATGTCATGGAATTTTCAGTGGTGTTTTGATTCTTGATGACTGTCCTTTCTACTAATAGTTTTCAAACAATAGTTGGGGCAATTGTTTTACTCCCGTTAGATTATTGTAATTCATTGTACTATGGTATTACACTGAAGCTGAAATATAGGCCAAATAAGACCAGATAACTGCTAAAATGACACATTGCCTAGATTTCAAAAGGCCAATCGGAAAACAAAAAAGCTTTCAAACTTTTCCAGAATGCCAAAAAATCAGAAATTAGACAAATAGAGTCTGGAATTGAGTTCCACAATGAAGGTCCAGCCACCTGAAACATTTGGAATCGATTTACGACCTTAATGACTGAATGAAGCAGAAGGACAATCAAAAGGTCTCTAGATTACGATCTCAGAGGGCGACAAGGTTCATATGCCTGTAATAAAGAGGCAGATCACCTTAAGTCATGAACAGATTTAAATACCAAGGTCAATATCTTGAATTGTATTCGTCATGCAACTGGCAACCAATGAGGTTCAGCCAGTACAGGTGCGACATGTGAGTAGCGAGGTAATCTGGCTATTATCCTAGCAGCTGAATTCTTTGCCACTTGTAGGGAACTTAATGAATTCTTCGGTAGGCCACATAGAAGCGAAGATGTTAGACTAATGATGTATCACCCATCTGGGTAGCAGCAGATGGGTAGTGTTGGAGGCAGAGGATCACATTTGATGCAACAATGAAGAATTTATACTACGCAGAATAGAGGCCAGCAATCTGCTTCTGTATTCTGCCACAAAAACTTGATGATATGCATCAAGTCGCTAGGACTCGAACACGAGTCAATGACACCTAACAAGAAATCATAGATTTTTCACTTTAACACTGTTTTCCGGCAACTCAGGTTAACAAAGCTTCAGTTTATCCTTAATCCTTGAAGCACTTGTGGCCTGAATCATTTTCCATAGTTCCAACATCACTTTCTAGCTTCTGCAGTCTTACATCATACTCCTTTAGTTTCTCAATGGATTCCTCAGAAAACTGTTCAACAAATTTTTTTCCGGTGTGTGAAGAGCCAAATGAATGTTCCACCTCCAAAGCCGAATGAGGTGTGGTTTTGAAGAGACATAGCCCCTGAAGAAACTTGGCAGTGAAACGGCCGTCGGGCTAAAAGATAAGTGCTCTTCTTTACTATTAAGTATTTCTTGGAATTGACACACCAGATTGTTATATCTCAGCCTGTATTGAATATTTCATTCACAAACAAGACTAGTGACGAACACTTCACCCCAGTAAGGACACGAAGTACAATTTTAGTAGTGTCTTGGGTATTTGACGCCTTTGAAAATGTGATTGAACTTTGCATTAGTTTGTTCTCAGTTAAGTGGTATACAGTAAATGAAGGAACTGCGTTTCCATATTCAGTGTGGACAGTTCCAAAAAATCTAATTTACCAGCGCCTAACTCAGATGCCTAGTGACACCTACCATGCCTATTCTTCGCCCCTAACCAACTTTTCAGAAGGCACCTCGAATTAGGTATTGCTAGGGGTCATGTGGAATTCTGTGCCTAACTTTTAATTTTTAAAAAAAAATCAATTAACTTCTATGGCATGATCAATTACCTCGCCATTTAAGCTAATTGACTGAATTTAAGTTGGGCGCAGATTTTACTTAGGCCTCACTAGGCGGCCTCAATTAGGACGCCCAATGGTGCCTAAGGTGCCGTTTATACTGGTTCTTCTCTTACACTGTTAATCACTAGGACCGGCCTTGTATTATAGTCACTGCCGCTTCCTCCATTGAGTATTGACCCCTTTGTTCTTTATTTTCATAGTACAAAGACCTCTATCTCGCCTCTGGCCCACTTCCTTTATTATTGCCAACAATCAGTGGCATAGTAAGGGGGGGGTCAGTCCACCCCAGGTACTGTCTTAGTGGGGGGCACAGGCACCCGTCCTCCTTGCCACCCACCATCACCATGTGCACTCTCCTTCCCTTCCCCCATAACTCCTGGCGCGAGCAGTAACCCCCAACCTGCTGCTTGCAGTAGTATCTGCTCTGTCTCTGATGACCCGTGCCTAGGCAGTGACGTTAGCAGATGAGCCAACGCTGGCTCGAGCAGCTGGTTGGGGTTGCTGCTCTCGCTGGAAATGTTAACGAGGTTTGGGGAAGGGAAGGGGCAGAGAAGGAACAGATGGGGCTGGGGGGAGGGGCAGAGAAGAGGATGGGGGAAGGGCACTACTGCCCCGAGCGCTTCTCACCCTCGCTACACCACTGCCAACTATACCATCTACCGATTACTTTTTTGCTTTGCTTTATTGCGGTGATAAAAGTGCAGTAGATGTTATATTCTAATAATTCCATCACTTAGTACAATAAATATTACATTACATTACATTACATTACATTAGTGATTTCTATTCCGCTTGTGCCTTGCGGTTCTAAGCGGATTACAAGTTAGAAGACTGGACATTTCCAGTAGCATTGCAGTACATATAATCAAGACATATAAGACAAAATGCGATCTTTGCGGTTACAGCGCCTAAACTATGGAACTCCTTACCATCATTTATTAAGGAAGAAAAATCATTAAGTAAATTTAAAGGATTGTTAAAATGCTGGTTGTTCAAGGACGCTTTTGAGACCTAATCGTCGGATTCTCTTTTGACCCCGTTCACCAGAGAAATTCATGTTTCCTCTGTCATAGGTTCCAAGAAATTTAAAAAAAAAAAAAAAATCTTTTAATTTTCTTTTTTAATCCTGATTATATTTTTAAAATTTTTACCCTCCTTTTGTACTTACCTTTCACGTTCTCTTTACTAGGCCTATTGTAGTTCTTCCACTTCCCTTATGTATCGGTCTGCAATGTTCGTGTGTCTATTGTAGTTAATAACTAAGACTCTGTTTTTAATTGTAAATCGCTTTGAATTCACGATATTGCGATGCATCAAAATTTTAATAAAACTTGAAACTTCAGGAAACTATAAGTTAAGGTGCTTACCTATACGCACAGGCAAAAAAGACCGATTTAATCGCACTTCTGAATCCTTTGTGGACACAGCTGCATAAATCCTTGGACTCTTTTCTGCAGTTGCGTTGAAATGTACACCTTTCATGTGACAGCCAATGTTTTTCTTTTTTGCATTTGTCAAATACTGCTGACATTGAAAATATTTTTTTCTGTACCTGATTAAGAATATGGGAAAAAATTTTTTAAAAATTCTCTATTGATTTTCCAAACATCAATAATGCAAGACACAAATATATAACATATAATAAGTCAATAAAAGCACAACTTACAAATGTACAGAACAAATCATTTTAATCAATAAAACACAGAAACATAGACTTTTCCAATAACCTTACCCTATTCAGCTTAATACTATCCTCCCACCCACCCAAATACTCACAGGTCAAAATTAGGACAGTGATAGCCCCCCTCCCACCCTTCCCCGAATGTGTATGAAAATAAACAAAAATTGACACATATTCAAAGACCTACTATAGTGAAGTAATATAAGATGTCAACAGGCCCCAAACCAGTTTAAATAAATTACTGTGCCCTAAACTATCAGCATTCATTTTTTTCATACCTATAGCTGGAGCACAGATTTGCCCACCAGAAAGGAAAATTTAGGCGATCGTAATTCTTCCAATATGGGAAAATTTTTACTTTATAGTTAGTTCTAATAATTTGGTCACAGATGCATTGTCTTAGCTCAGTGAAAAGATATCTATCTAGCTATAGGTTTTTGACTCTTGTGTAAAGGGGCTCATTTTCAAAAAAGAAAGACATCCAGAAAGTGACATAAAGCGGCAGATGAATGTTTATCTTGCCAAACCTGCCAATTCACTATTTTCTAAACCTATTTTGTGGATGGATTTCCATGCTATTTGCCTGCAGTGTGTCTAAATTCTGTATACTGTTAATTTCTCTATCTGCATATTGTAAATCGCTGATTGTCCAGCTCTCTTCAGTTGTAAACCGCCTAGAAGTCGCAAGATTATGGCGGTATAGAAGAATAAAGTTATTATTATTATTAAATCGGAAGGGGGCATGTTAGAGGCATGGTTTGGGCAAGACTAGAGCAAGCTTCTGATTTGGACATTTTTCTGCAATAATCGAACCTTTATAAAATACGTCCAGGTCACAATTTGGAAGTTTGGAGCTAGACCCGTTTTAACAATGAAAAAATGCCAAAAAGGAGACCAAACTGACCAGATGACCTCTGGAGGGAAGAAAGCATGACCCCCCCATACCTCCCCAGTGGTTACTGACCCCCTCCCACCCCCAATCAATACAATAGCTTCATATTTTATGGCCAGGCCTAATAGAGCAACAAGCAGGTTCCTGCAGTAGTCTAGTGGCCAGTGTAGTGAGGCTTAGAGATGGGGGACTCAGTCCCATACCCTGCTCTAACTGCTACACTTATGGTCATAGGAACCAACTTTTCAAAATGATTGGAGATTCTCTTTCTCAAAGGACCCTCAGCCACAAGAGGGCATCTGCTCAAACTCAGGGGCGGGAAATTTCATGGCGACACCAGGAAATATTTCTTCATCGAGAGAGTGGTTGATCCTAGGTGATCGAGGCAAACAGCGTGCAAGAATTTAAGAGCAAATGGGATGCCCATGTGGGATCCCTTAGAGGGTTAAGCCAAGGGAACCTCTCACCAGGAGTGGGATCCCTAGGATAGTAGACTTGGGGGTGGGTCAGTAGAGCGGGCAGACCTGATGGGCTATGGCCCTTATCTGCCGTCATCTTCTATGTTTCTAACCTCTACTCCCCAGACCCCACCCCAGACCCTGCTCAAGCTCCCCCCCACCCCCCATAACAGCACTAACTGTAATGCCATTTTTCATATATTTATTTATTTAATCTGATTTATATTATATATACGCACAATATAATCTTATTAACAATACATAATGGTTAACCACAAAATGAAACTACACAAAGCACCCTATATGGCACTTCTCAGCATTCATTCCTACCAGAACACCTGGCCTTGGTCCACAAACTAAAAGTTCTAATATACACAAACGAAACCCTAAGATGTCAGACTCTGCGTAGAATACAACGTCAGGTGGAGGTAAAAATGGCCTTAGTGCACACGAAAGACTCCCATAAGGGTGCGCTAAGGCTATTTCTTACTGCAGCTTAGTAAAAGGGCTCCATAATGATGCTTGTACAGCACATACTTGTTCATTTTCAAGGTGAGAGAAGGCAGGTTGCTTCCCTTTCAGGCTATAATTGTGCAAGAAAACTGGTGAGAATGTTACATTACTCCCACATGCCTACATTTGCCTGATAATTAAACTAGGCCTTCAAATAACACAGCATAATAAATCCTTTACCTGTATGAGAAAAAAAACTGCAGTTCTTCTGGGGAATCTTGCTTAATTTCCCATGTACACTTTAGATTGGAAATGTTATACACAATACATGATAAATTGTGAACAGGCCCTATAATGCAGAAAATAGCTGTATTAGCTTTTGTCTGTTAGCATGGTTCAAATATAATAAATGGTGTTATTGTGATGGTAACACAACATTCAGGAAGCAATGTTTGATCAGGACACCTATGTGGAAAGTTCAAAAAGGAAGCCTGTCCCAGTGGCATATCTGGCTAGGTTGCTACCCAAGGCTAGGGTTACCAGATTTTTTAGGAATGAAAATCTGGACCCATGGCCCCGCCCCCAGGCCTGCCAAGTTCTGCCTGGCCCCGCCCTGATCTGCCTGAGTCACGCCCCATTCCACCTCCAGCCCCGCCCCCCTCAACCCTACTTATAAAAGGGTTTTCTAGGGAGAGGAGTAGCCTAATGGTTAGCGAAGCAGCCTGAACCCTGGGAAACTGGGTTTGATTTCCACTGCAGCTCCTTGTGACTCTGGGCAAGTCACTTAACTTCCATTGCCCCAGGTACAAAATAAATACCCCGACATTTGCGCGCAGGAGAAATGTGCGTCGCTGTATTGCCTTCCCGTTTGTGCTCTGAGGGGGGGGTTGGGGGTAGAACCCCCTCAATACACTCGCGCTCTCATTGAGGGTATGTGTGTGGGGGAAACCCCCTTCCCACTTCATTTACAACTCCTGTTCTCCTCGCGTGAACTCTAAAATTTCCATTTTCTGCTCTGGGGGTGTGTGGGGGGACCCCCCACTACAATCAGGGGGGGATGCCGATGCACACTCCATTACACCATTGCTGCAAACCCCCTCCCAATCTACTTACAATTTCGCCCTGAAGTGAAGGCAATATGGCGGCACGCATTTGTCCTGCGTGCAAGTGTTGGGGCGGAATTGTCAGCATGTCAATGTCTGGCGCGCTTTTGATGGTGCACTGTATATCTATAATAATAAAATGGTAAGCGCGTATGCGCACTCTATAGCCGTGTTCCCTGATCCGTCGCGATGTGGCAACAAGAGTGCACATGCGCGCTTACCACGCATCGGGCTTACCATCGCCCCAGCCAGCCGCCGATCGCCTCCTCGAGCGAAGTGAGGAGCCGGCCAGGGCGGCGCAAGGTCCATGCCCGACCCCGGCTTCCCCACCATCCCGCGAGCCCCGGCCTCGGCACTGAGTGCGCATGGCGCTAAGGCAAAGGCGGTGCGGAGCGGCAGCTGCCGGGAGGAGGCCACGGCGGCTTGAGGCACCTGCAGGCCGTGGCGGCCCTTCCCGGTCTCCTGAGCCGCGTACTCATGCCCCGATTGCCGGCGGTGCTGTACACTACATGTTCTGTGTCGCAGGCTTTTGTGCTGAGCCGTCTTCAGGGCAGGCCCAATTCGAGCTGTCCAACTCATGAAAAAGGTGGTCCGTTTGGGACCCAGGACCCTGAAATCTTCACAAGGTAAGTGTACTACAACAGGGGTTGATGGACAGGGGAAGAGGTGCTGATGGACAAGGGGGGGGGGAAGAAAAAGGAAGGGAGGCATACTGCTGGACAGGGGGAGCAGGAAAAAGGTGATGATGGATAAGGGGAGCAGAGAAGGGGTGGTGGAGGACACAGGGAAGGTAAAAGGAAGGGAGAATGGACGGGGGGGGAGCAGGCAAGGGGTGTTGGTGGCTGCTGCTGGATAAGGGGAGCAGAGAAGGGGTGGTGGAGGACACAGGGGAGGTCAAAGGAAGGGAGAATGGACAGGGGGAGCAGGCAAGGGGTGGACAGCCAAGGAAAAAAAAAGACAGAAAGAAAGAAAGACAGAAATACAGAAAGCGGCTAAGGAGAGAGAAAGAGAGAGAAAAAAAAGAAATAAAGACAGACACACACACATATATTCTAGCACCCGTTAATGTAACAGGCTATAAGACTAGTAATATATAAACTGCTTTGATTATAACCACAGAAAGGACTAGGGTTGCCATACAGCTCCAGAAAAAGGAAGACGGATTCAGACATCTGGGTTTTACTTCCATAGCTTTTAATGGAAGCAAAACCGAGATGTCTCAATCTGTCTTCCTTACTTCATTGCTTTCAGGGGAAGTAAAACCTGGATTTCTCAATCTAGGGTTACCAGATTTTCTGGAACGAAAATCCGGACCCATGGCCCCGCCCAGTTCTGCCCTACTCTGCCGAAACCACACCCCCTTCCACCCCAGCCCCGCCTCCAGCCTCGTCCCCTCAACCTGTTCGCTTGTTAGGAGGGCCTCTGTGCATGCGCTGGTGTGACGCTCTGATGTCACAAGCATGCGCGCATGCGCGTTACATGACCGCCATTGCATCTGTGCATGCGCAGATGCCGTCCCCCCACGTCGCTGCTAGCTAGAAGCTTTTCAAAACCCAGACAAAATGCCGGGTTTTGAAAAACTGTCCGGAGCCCCGGACATGTCCTCGAAAAGGATGACATAAGAACATAAGAAGTTGCCTCCGCTGAAGCAGACCAGAGGTCCATCCTGCCCAACGGTCCGCTCCCGCGGCGGCCCATCAGGCCTAATTGCCTGAACAGTGTCCCTGACTAATTTTGTAACTGCCTCTAATCCTATCCCTATTACCTACCTCTACTCCTATCTGTACCTACCTCTACTCCTATCTGTACCCCTCAATCCCTGTCCAGGGAAATCCGGATGTTTGGTAACCCTATCTCAATCTGTCCTCCTTTTTCTGGAGCCATATGGTAACCGTAAGACAGGTGGTCTATCAAATCCCATCCCCTTTCCTTTCACCCTAGATGTCACTTCTGTAAAGCCAACAAAAAAAATCCCTCCACTGCTGACACTTTTTACAAACTTGTATAAAAACACACTCTTAGCAGTAGCGCCAGTGCCACGGCAGCATCAACTCCCAGTGAAAAGGCACCGCTGTAAATATTACACCAGGCCCTGAAACACTAATGCACCATCTAGTGAGAAATGGAACCACTACAGATCTCTAAACAGAAATAACATAGGCAAAACTCAGACAGACTCTCAACAAATATGGAACAAAGGACCACAGAATAGGAAGGATTAGAGATATGAAAGCAAAAAATCTGAACTGGAAACTTTAAGTGGTCACACTCTGGACACTACAGTACAGCACTATAGTATTAGAGAAGTAGAAACTCAAATATAAGACATTAGAGCTGCACACTTCCCAAATCTCTTTCTTAGCACAAGCTTGCCCACAGAACAAATTCAGAAGAGGGATTAAACATAAATATCTATGACCCCTTCTATCCACATTATAGCATTTCCTGAGAATTGTATGTATGTTCATTTTATTATATGTGCATTATATTATGTCTTTGCTTTTATTTTGTCTTCATTTTAATATTGTGCATGTAAATTAAATAAATAAATAAATACATAAAAATAATAAACAATGGTAATATATGGAGGCGTGGCCTAGTGGTTAGAGCAGCTGTCTCATCACCCTGAGGTGAGTTTGATTCCTACTGCAGTTCCTTGTGACCCTGGGCTAGAGAATGACATGGGGAAGGGTTTCCACGGTAAAGCACAGTTAGTCTGCGGGAACGAGGAAAATATGGTCAGTTTGCAGCGGGAACTGGAACAAGGCCCTGTTCTTTCAAGGTTTCCACAGCTGGCATTGTGCTTGTAGCAGGTTTCTGGGTCTCGCTGAGTCTTGTCCGGTAGAAACCGATGTTTCTTGGCTTTCTTCAGGGTATTGTGTGAGATCTGCAGTTTGTCTTTGGAAATAGTGGGTTCACTGATCTGATTGTGAATAGGGCAGTCCACCAATTAGAATTTTTGGAATGTCAGTTGGTCAGAAATTTGAATTTTGTTGTGAAAGTCAGTTGATCTCTTTTTCCATAGAATAGAAGTCTCTGATGGGTTTAAAGATGTTCTCCCCATGGAGCTGGGTTACATATTCTCGCAGCTGGCATGAAATCTGCAGTTTGTCTTTGTAAATGGTGGGTTCACTGACTTGATTGGGAACAAGGCAGTTCACCATTTTGAGTTACATCAAGGAGAGGCTTGTCAGCTAAAGGAAGGCCTTGGAACAGAATAGGCCTCTGAAGATTTTTTTGGCGTGGCTCAGCTGGCTCGTTCGGGTAGTAGGCCCAAGGGGAGCTGGGAAGGAGATGCTGACCCATGGTGGGGGATTTTGCCTGCTGTTATCACTGTACTTATGGGGGAGGGGGGAGGTTTGCTGGCTGGCTGGCTCCAGAGCTGGAGCTGAAGGACGATGCTGGATCTGGGATGGGGGGAAGAGAGGTGTTGGACCCATGGGGGTGGGGGCAAGAGGGAAGGAAGAGAGGTACTGGAGTCGAGGCTCAAAGCTAGAACTAGAAGGAAGGGAGAGAGGTGCTGGATCCTTGGGGAGTGTTCAGAGAAGGGTACTGGATCATGGGGGGTGGGAGGGCTGGAGGAAGTGCTGAGAGAAGGGAGAGAGATGCTGGACCTGCAGGGAGGAGGAGAAGAAAGGGAAAAAATGCTGAACCAAGGGGATGAAGGGAGTGAAATAGTTAACACAGTGGAGGGAGGGAGGAAAGAGAGGGTGAGAGATATTTTGGTGTAAGGGAAAAAGAGGGGAGACACTGGACACAGGAAGATATATGAAAAGAGGGGAGATGGTGGGCATGGATGGGAGCATAGGGACAGGGACACAAAAGGGAACACTACATGGGGGTGGTATATGGACACAGTCAGTGAGGCAATGCCAGACATAGAAGAGTTTATGGTCACAGAAGATGGCTAGATATGAGGGAGAAGAGGAACGCAGAAGAGAGATGTTGGACTTGGGAGGGGAGGCATAGGGACACAAAGGATTGACACTGGGCACAGAGGGGATAGGGACACAGAATAGTGTTGATGATAAAGGCAGGGCGATGGACACAAGGGAAATACTAGAAAAGGGAGTATAGGAGACAAAAGGGAGATACTGAACATGGGGAAAAAACATACACAGAGATGGAAGATGAATGGTGAGCATGGAGAAAGAAGACATGTCAAATAGTTAGGAGACCCTGGTGAGTGAGTTAAGAGTAGACAGAAGGAAACAGAAACCAGAGCCTGAGACCAATGTGATGTGAAGAATAAACTGACCAGACAACACAAGGCAGTAAAAAAGTAAATCAATTTTCTATTTTGTGATTAGAATATATCAGATTAAAGCTTGTGTTAGACATAACTATGAACTGCAAAGGAACAGTGTGGGCTTAAATCTACAACCTCATGGTGCTGATGCTGTAGTTTTAACCACTGTGCCACTCTAGAAATCATAATGTTAACACTTTCTATCCCGCAAACACCTTACAGTTCTATGTGGTTCACATAAGAGAAAACTGTACATTTACAGCAAAGTACATATTTAAATAATACAGGTTAACATTCGATCAATATCATTTCCCAAAAACTGTCTAAAGAAATAGGTTTTCAAAAGTTATAATGTAGCAAAAGTGAGCCAAGAATAGGACAATCAAGCCATTGTGACATCACTGATGAAGAAACTTTTCACACTATTTATTTATTCATTCATTCAATTTTCTATAGTGTTCTCCCAGGGAAGCTCAGAACGGTTTACATGAATTTATTCAGGTACTCAAGCATTTTTCCTGTCTGTCCTGGTGGGCTCACAATCCATCTAATGTACTTGGGCCAATGGGGGGAATTAAGTGACTTGTCCAGGGTCACAAGGAGCAGTGTGGGTTTGAGCCCACAACCTCAGGGTGCTGAGGCTGTAGCTTTAACCACTGTGCCACATCTGCTCCAACTCCACCCCTGGACCACCTCGGCACAAAGCACAGAACACTGCAACATCTGTGCTAACATTTAATGTAATGTAATGTAATTAACCCCCCCCTCCTTTTACAAAGTCGTGTTAGGCCAGTGGTCTCAAACTCAAACCCTTTGCAGGGCCACATTTTGGATTTGTAGGTACTTGGAGGGCCTCAGAAAAAATAGTTAACGTATTATAGTTTATAGTTTATTTAGTTTTTGATTAAACGCGTTTTCGAATCTACAAAGCGTTGTACATAGTAAAAACATTAACATTAAAACAAAAATAACAATTGAACATACTTTCCTATAAAAATTACAGGACTACCAACCATACAAACTGGGTAAATATTGACCTATAGGTCTTAGATACATATGGGAAGGGGGGGGGAGAAATACAATTGTAATAGAAAAAGTAAGAAACATTTAAGGGAAAAACACTTAGGAACAGGGGAACAGTATAAAATTAATAGCTAAAAATATAATAGTTCAATTAAAAGCATCTTTAAAAAGAAAGCATTTTAGATTGCTTTTAAATTTTTTTAGGTTTTTTTCCATTTTTAGATATAAAGGAAGAGCGTTCCAGATTGTAGGGGCTGTTACAGAAAACGTGGAGGTGCGACGTGAGCCAATGATTTTTAAAGAAGGGATATTAAGGTTAAATTGAGAAATAGATCTTAAAGATCTTGAAGGGTCGTACGGGATCAAAAGTCTATCAATGAATGCTGGTGTGTTGAACTGCAGTGTTTTAAATGTCAGCAGGGCGATTTTATAAGTTACCCTGTGTGACACTGGCAACCAGTGGGCATTTTTAAGCAAAGGGGTAACATGATCATATTTTTTAGCGCCCGAGATTATCTTTATGGCCGTATTTTGGATAAGCTGCAAGCGTTTTAAGTCTTTGTGATAGATACCATTTAATAAAGAGTTACAATAATCCATTTTTGAAATTACAAGTGAATGGATCAGAATATTAAGGGAACTAATATCAAGAAGAGGGACCATTAAAGAAATGACAATTTTGCATGAGGTAAAACTCTTTATAGTTTATAAATCTTTCCTTTTGGCTAAGTCTTAATAATAATATTGTCATTTATAGCTAACGAGACATATGATCAAGAAACTGTTTTAGTTTGCTTTTGTGATTATGATAAACATACTGAGGGCCTCAAAATAGTACCTGGCGGGCCGCATGCGGCTCCCGGGCCACGAGTTTGAGACCACTGTGTTAGGCTTTTTGATCACTGGCTGCGGCGATATTAGCTCTGACACTCATAGGAATTCTATGAGCGTTGGAGCTAACACCGCCGTGGCCGGCAATCAAAAAGCCTAATGCGGCTTTGTAAAAAAGGGGAGGGGGAGGGTGGTTAAATGCCACTGAATATTAGAAACTGGGACAGGTGGAGCGATTTAACCAATCAGGAGATTTTCCTGCCCAGTTAAATTACTCTGAATATTGTCCGAGAACATTCTAGATCTAGGTGTGGACATCATCAGAAATACTGGAATTCTACCACCTTTTTTTTTAAGCACTCTAGCAAGTCTGAATCGCTCTGCATTTTTACATTATGGCAGTTCTAAGAAAAATAAAACTGACCTGCCGGTACCTGGTAGTTAAACTCAGCCCAAGCACTAAGTGCCACAAAGATGCCTCTCTCATTTTTCAGCTGGGTACATACTTTGAAATTAAAACCAAGGTGGGACTTGAGGGCTATCCTTGCACGATTTATTTTTGATTTTTCCTGGAACAAAGAAGGCAAATTTTGCATTTAACCTAGAAAGGAATATTGCAAAGCATGGCTATTGGAAAGGAGTAACTTTGTTCTATTTGCACAGTTTTGGATACTTACCCCGTACCATCGTTTATTGTTCAAGAATCGATAAGAAAACTCATATTCTGGTACGAGATTCTTCATATCTGTAGTTAATTTAGAATCCCAAGTAAGAACAATATATCCACTGCCATATTTCTTAATTGTCACATTGGGGCTGCTGAGGATAACTACAAAAAAAAAAATTGGAATGTGCGTTATTTTCTGCGCAAAACAAAGGAAAACAAGGATCAGGCTCCACACAGCTTTGGTTTAATCAAACATGAAAGTACTACAGTAATCAATTTGTTCTCAAACTACATGTCAGATCCCAGAAAAAAAAAGAAAAGAAATAGAAAGTGATGGGTGGAGACAGTGGCATAGTACAGGGGTGTGTGTGTGGACTGTCCCGGGCGTCATCTTGGTGGGGGTGCCGGCACCTCTCCGCCTCGCCACGCTTGTGTCCTCCCTTCCCCCACCCCTGTCCCTCTTTAAATCTTTGCCAGTGTAGGCAACTTTTCTGGCCTACTGCTTGCACCAGCCTGGCTCCCCTCTGAAATCACTTCCAGGTCGCAGAGCCAGGAAATGATGTCAGAGGGAAAGCCAGTGGCAGTACAAACAGCAGGCCAGAGAAGCTGCTCATGCTGGCGAAGATTTAAAGTGGTACAGGGAGGAAGGGAGGGTGCATATGTGGCATGGGAGATGCCACTGGCTGGAGGGAAAAGAAAAGTCCATAAGCCATTATTAAGATAGACTTGGGAAAATCTCCTGCTTATTCCTTGGATAAGCAGCATAAAATCTGTTTTTACTCATTTGGGATCTTGCTAGAGGGTTGTGACCTGGATAGGCCGTTGCTGGAAACAGGACACTGGGCTTAGTGGTCTTTCAGTCTTGTTCCTGTATGGCAGTGCTTATGTTCTTATCTTCTTTTGGGAAGTCTCAAGCTGGCTCTGATGCCAAAGATGGGGGAAAGGGCCAGATTCTGTAAAGGATGCCTACATTAGAGATGCCTAACTTTTGAATCCACAGGTAACTTTTTTTTTTTTTTTTAATTGGCTCAGTTGGCATGGTAATTGACTGCACTGGTTTTCAGCACATCCCAAAAATTAATTAAATTACCAATTAAGAGTTCCGCGCCGACTCTTAGGATGCCTAGCAATGCTTGGCGAGGTGCCTAGTGATGCCTAACGATACCTATCTGAAAAGTAGGCATGGTTAAAGGCTGAGAATCGGCATGGCAAACTTAGGCATCACTGGGCAGGTGAGATAGGCGCTGGTATATCTGGCCTAATGTACTGGCACCTACCTCTATGGTACCTAGCGATGCAGGCGTCACTAGGGTCAGTGGCATAGCGAGGGTGAGAGGTGCCCAGAGGGGGGTGGTGCTCCTCAACTCCGCCCCCTGCTCCTTCCCTGCTCCTGCCTGCTGCACCCCCCCCCCTTCCCTAGTTGAAGTTGTTGCTTGCAGCGGTCAAAAACGGGCTCCTTGCGACCCCGTCGGCTCTCCCTCTGACATCACTTCCTATGCGCAGGCACCCGGAAGTGACGTCAGCGGGAGAGCCAATGGGGTCACGAACAGCACGCTGTTGACCGCCACAAACAACAACCTCAACTAGAGGTATGGGGGGGAAGAGAAGGGGAGAAAAGCACGTGGAGGGGAAGAATGGGAAGAGGCGGGGGAGGGGTGGAGAGGAGGAGGGGTGCCGGTGCCCCCAACAACATGACACCCATGCCAGATCCCCCTCTTACTACGCCACTGACTAGGGTGATTCTATAAGCTGTGCCTAGCGGTTGATTGACAATCACGCAGAGCGGCGCCTACAACGTAAGCGTGTTTAGGTGCCGTTTACAGAATTTGGCCCATCAGAAGAAGTACCATCGACATTCTCAGTCAAGGTACCACCAACATCAGATCTGGCCTGGCAGCCACACATTGCACAACGTGAGAATGCACCATAATGAAACAAAAGCAGGAAGACAGGCCATTGGCGGGAGCTTTTTCTCCTCAGTCTTGGCCTTTAGACCAGCAGGTTAATCGAGATATAAGCATTTGAGACAACAGTCCACTGTGTTAGATGTCCTTGAAAATGTATGGCACAATGAATCTGTTAATTTGTGCCTCCACTCCAATGTTTTCTTTCATTTTTGCAAGTTTTCAGCCTCGACTCGATGTGTGCATTATAACCTATGCTTAGAGAATGGCACGGGGACAAATTTTCCCCATCCCCACAGGAACTCATTTTCCAGTACCTGCGAGTTCTTTTCCAGTCCCTGCCCCATTCCTGTAAGCTCCGTCCTCATCTGCACAAGCCTCAAACCCTTTAAAATCATAAGTAGCAACATTCTAGAGCTCTGATTGTGATGTCATAATGCCTCATTCCACCAATGCCTAAGCTCCGTCCTCATCTGCACAAGCCTCAAACCCTTTAAAATCATAAGTAGCAACATTCTAGAGCTCTGATTGTGATGTCATAATGCCTCATTCCACCAATGCCTAAGCTCCGTCCTCATCTGCACAAGCCTCAAACACTTTAAAATCATAAGTAACATTCTAGAGCTCAGCTTGTGATGTCATAATGCCTCATTCCACCAATGCCTAAGCTCTGTCCTCATCTGCACAAGCCTCAAACACTTTAAAATCATAAGTGTTCAAGGCTTGTGCGGTTAAGGCAGAACTTGCAGGAATAGAGTAGGGACAGGGACAGCGACAAAACTCGTGGGGACAGGATGGGGAAACTGAGTTCCTGCGGGGACAGGGACAAATTTATCCCTGTGCCATTCTCTACCTATGCTCACAATAAAGAAAGCCATAGAAATTATGTGCACATAGTTGCTAGACATTTAAGCTCCCTTTTAGACCTGTGTGCTCTATGGGCCAGATACTATAAACGGTGTTGAGGGGCGCCTACATTGCCAGTCAACTGCTGGGCGCTGTCCAGTGGCATAGGGAGGGTGGAAGGCATATGGGGCGGTGTCGCCCCCCCCCCCCATGCCCTACTCTGTTTTGTTTTTTTTTTCTTAGCCTACCATTAGGCACCGACTTATAAAACTAATTGAATTAGCTCACTTTGTTGTGAACCGCCTAGAACTTTTTTGGTATGGCGGTATATAAGAATAAAATTATTATTATTATTAATTTATACGCATTTGAAATCATTTTCACAGTTCTAGTACTTACTGTTATGTTCTTTGGATGTCAAGCAGGCTGAGGGAGATATCTTCCACATTATAAGTCCAAGGATTAGTAAAGCTGGACTAGACACTACAGTCTCCATAAGACAGGAATGTTTACTCTTAATCTGGCAAAAGAGAGATATGATTGAGATTTATAAAATGAGCAGAGTGGAACAGGTAATAATAATTGATTAGCATCCGAGAAAGTTATCATGCCGCTGTACCGGGCCATGGTGCGCCCTCACCTGGAGTACTGCGTCCAGCACTGGTCGCCGTACATGAAGAAGGTCACGGTACTACTCGAAAGAGTCCAGAGAAGAGTGACTGAAATGGTAAAGGGGCTGGAGGAGTTGCCGTATAGTGAGAGGTTAGAGAAACTGGGCCTCTTCTCCCTTGAAAAGAGGAGACTGAGAGGGGACATGATTGAAACATTTAAGATACTGAAGGGAATAGACCTAGTAGATAAAGACAGGTTGTTCACCCTCTCCAAGGTAGGGAGAACGAGAGGGCACTCTCTAAAGTTGAAAGGGAATAGATTCCGTACAAATGAAAGGAAGTTCTTCTTCACTCAGAGAGTGGTGGAAAACTGGAACGCTCTTCCGGAGGCTCTTATAGGGGAAAGCACCCTCCAGGGTTTCAAGACAAAGTTGGACAAGTTCATGCTAAACTGGTGAGACTGGTCTTGACCTTGGGGCCGCCGCGTGAGCGGACTGCTGGGCAGGACGGACCATTGGTCTGACCCAGCAGCGACAATTCTTATGTTCTTAAGTAATACGAAGAGGAAAGAGTATCAGATTTAAAATACGGATTTGTACATTCGGGAGCCGATTCTATAAAGGGTGCCTAACTTAATCCCCCTTGTAGAGAAGCCATGTTAGGCTTTTTTATTCTGGCCACGGCGGTAGAAACTTCGCTGCTCAAAGGAAGTCTATGAGCATCGGAGTTTTTATCGCTGCAGCTGGTGATAAAAAAAAAGCCTAATGTGGCTTCATAAAAGAGGGGGGATTTAATTGGCAAAATACCCTTAATAGCTTCAACGATTGGTTAAAAAAAAATAATAATAATAATAATTGGACGATAGACACCTATCTAATTCTATAAAGGATAGGCACCTATCACTTGGCACTTAGTGGGTTCCCTGAATGGAAAAACTTAAAAACTTATTTTAGCTTGCAGATCCTTTGCTACCAGACAGATTTAGTAGGACACCAGGCCGCTCAGTGATATAAATTAATTTTGGAATTTTTGAATAAGAAGCCAAAAAATAGTCTTAGAGACATTTGGAGCATCGAGATAAAACAGTACATTTCTGTATCTCGATGGCCACGAATTTGGACTTGGAGGTTGAAATGTACAGCGTCAGCATCTATGAGACAAACCTGGTTATTTTTATTACATAGGATTTTTTGGACCCCAGTTCGATTACAAAAAATAGATAATTCTAAGTCTAATAGATGCTGGCATTGTCATATTAATGTAGGGACTCTGGATCATCTGTTATATTTTTGTCAATTGATACTTAATTTCTGGAGATCAATTTGGGGACAAATAAACCTTATTCTTGAGTCATCTTTTCCCTTAACTTATGAAGCCATAATTTGTGGTATGTTACTACACGCTAAGCCTACTTTGGATAAATATAAAAGCCGTCTTTTCTTGATCGTGCCACCTAATGCCTAATTGGGTGTTTCTATGGCTGGCGCGTGACTTAGGCACCGCCAAGCGCGATTCTCTCAAAACTTAGCCGCCTGAAATGGAGGCCTTTAAGGCCCTGGCCTCCATTTCGGGCGCCTATGTTTTTACATAGGCGCCGCTAGCTGCGATTCTGTAAACGGCGCCTAAGTAATGACGTGCGGCCGGCACCCCTTTTCTAGGGGCCAACCGATTTAGGTGCTGTTTATGGAATCAGTCTCTTAATGTACAATCAAGCAGTAGAATTTGTTGTTGGATGAAGACATCAACACTAAAGGAGAATTAATCAAGGGGGTGTTAACCGATTTAGCACTTACCAATTTAACGTGCGCTAACAATTAACATGCACTAAATGCTAAGACATCCATACCATAGGAATACACTATACTTCCCCCTCCCCATTCGCGGTTTCGGCAATCGCGATTTCACATATTCGTGATTTGGGGGGGAGGGGAAAAAAAAGAAAAAACCCCATAGTTTAGCCTTCCCCCTGGCGTCCCGGCCTTACCTGGTAAGGCCGGGATGCTGGGGGGAAGGCGGGAGGGAGGTGGGGGTGGGTCAGAGCCGGCAGAGAAGATATTCACGGTATTTCACCATTCGTGGTCCGGCTCTGCCCCTATCCCCCGCGAATCCGGAGGGAGAAGTGTACTACTATTTATTATTTCTATAGTACTATGAGATGCACGCAGTGCTGTACATGAAACACGCAAGAGACAGTCCCTGCTCGAAAGAACTTACAATTTAATTATGACAGACACCGCAGGACAGAAAGGGCGAATCTGCACAGGCAGTGGCGTAGTGAAGGTGAGCGGCCCCTCCACTCCACCCCCGCCGTGCACATGTGCCTCTTCCCCCGTACCTTTTTAAGTTCGGCACCGGTAGCCACCCACTTACTGCCTGCGTCAGCTTCAGCACTCCCTCTGACATCACTTCCTAGGCGCGGGTCCCAGAAGCAACGTCGGAGAGAGGGCCCAATCTGATGCGGGCAGTAAATTGGTGACTGCTCACGTCAAAATTAAAAAGATATGGGGGAAGGGGGGGGGGGTGCGGCAGGGGAAGGAATGCGGAGAGGAGGAGAGTTGCCGGCACCCCGAGGAAGATGGTCTGCCCCCTTCACCCCCCCCTCCCACGCGTTTACTACGCCATGGTGTACACGCTGCTTGGTAGGGACTCAGGAGGGGAGAGGTGTTTTAATGGGCATGTAGAGAAACTGGACAGTCAAGTCTGTCTGAATGATCAGTAATTACACTTCTCCCTCCGTGTTCACGGTTTCAGCAATCGCGGTTTCGATTATTCGCGGCTTTTAGCTAGCTGGCTCCTCCCCCCCCCAATTACATCAGCTTGCATAGAGAAATCGCTGATTCCAAGCGTTTACAGAGAAAATTGCTGATTCCCAGCACTTTCTTCACCACGTTATGCCTCTCCTTCAGGAACAGGCAATAGTAAATCCAATGCAAAAGCAACGGTATTATAGTATAGTGCAAAAGCAAACTCAGGAGACTTTCCATAAGAATGATGAGCAACCAGGCCCTCATCATTATTATGGAAACATTGTTGAATGTCTCCTGAGCTTTTGCACTATACTATAATACCGTTGCTTTTGCATTGGATTTACTACTGCACTTCAGCACTTAAGTATTCGGTTTTGCCTCGAACTTGGATTCAACTGGGATTTGCTTCACTTAACTTTGAGATGGCCGAGGTGCTCACCTGTTACACTGCTTTCATCGGATTTTCAAGCTAAGTGATCTTTTGAACATTTATCCTATGAACAGAGTGAACCCCTCTGGCAGTTTTTTGTAGTTGCACTGATATATACTTTTTAGTGTTTTAGTTTATTGTTTGTTCAGTCTGTGTACATGTATGTGTCTTGAGTGTCTTGATGATAGGAATGAAATTAATAAAGTGTTTAAATTACTAATAAATTATGTTATTTTAGCGCATTACACCAATTTTGTATTTGGTTCTAAGTTTTGTTTTCTTATAAGGGATTCTTTATTTTGAACATATGAGTTATCGCTGAATTCTTTTTTGCTCTTTATTTTTTCTCTCAGCTTTGTTTGGATGATCTAAATAGTTGCCAGTTCTTCAGGATTAGTTCAGCTTTTGATTCTTTAGTGGTTTCACTGACATAACCATCTTTATTGAGTATATACAGTGTTTCTTGAGCACTCCCAATACTTAGCAAAAGCTTTAAGAGTTTCAAGAGCAAAATAATTTCTATTGGGCTTAGCACTAGAGAGTTGCACGGGGACAGAAATCCCACCCATCCCCGCCCGTCCTTGCCAGGATCCTCTCCGTTCCCACCGTGCCCGCCAGGATCCTCTCCATCCCCACCCGTCACCATCAGGATCTTCTCCGTTCCCATTCGTCCCCATCAGGATCCTCTCCATCCCCACCCGTCCCCATCAGGATCTTCTCCGTTCCCATTCGTCCCCATCAGGATCCTCTCCATCCCCACCCATCCCCGCAAGGAATTACCTCCATCCCCGCCCAGCCCCATAAAAAGCAGCAATTACTTCTGACAGGATCATCAATTCCACAGTTTCTTTTCTGTTTATGCTGCTATTTTCCTTGTGGAATCTCTTTGGTGGAACCCTTTTTTTGTTTTTTGTTCAGGTAATTAACTTATAAACCCCCTCTTTTATTAAGGCTGACGTGTCCATTATATTATATGGACGAACCCTGCTTCCAAAGCCTTCCATCCCCGTGGGAGTCCCGTTGGCTAGAGGGGGGTCCCCGTGGGAGTCTCGTGGGTTAGGGGGAATTCCCATGGGACCCGCGGGATTCCCGCGATCCCTGTTCTCCTGCAGACCTCTACTTAGCACCCCCAATCAAAGTTGGCTCCTATGGCATTGACTACCATCTTGAAATCACCTGAGATGATTTACTCCTAATTTTTTTCTTGCTTAATACTTTCTATTTCTTGACTTTCTACATGACAAATATTTACTGCAATTTGGCACCTGAAATCCTTAGGTCTCCTTTTATCAAGCCTCGCTAGCGGGGTTAATGCATTGGACAATTTCATCACGCGATAACCCCTGCGGCCGGCTAAAAAACTAACACCTGCTCAATGCAGGTGTTAGCAGCTAGCGCGGCAGGTGGTTTAACATAGAAACATAGAAGATGACGGCAGAAAAGGGCTACAGCCCATCAAGTCTGCCCACTCTGCTTACCCACCCCCTGTCTATGCCCTAATGACCCAATTTCCTTATCTTGACCCTTGTAGGGATCCCACATGGGTATCCCATTTATTCTTAAAGTCTGGCATGCTGTCTGCCTCGATCACCTGCACTGGAAGCTTGTTCCAATGATCAACCACTCTCTCTGTGAAGAAATACTTTCTGGTGTCGCCATGAAATTTTCCGCCCCTGAGTTTAAGCGGGTGCCCTCTTATGGCCGAGGGTCCCTTGAGAAAGAAAATATCATCTTCCACTTCGACACGTCCCGTGAGGTACTTAAATGTTTCGATCATGTCTCCCCTCTCCCTACGTTCCTCGAGAGTGTAGAGCTGCAATTTGTTCAGTCTCTCTTCGTACGAGAGACCCTTGAGCCCCGAGATCATCCTGGTGGCCGTCCGTTGAACCGATTCAATTCTGCGCACATCTTTACTGTAATGTGGCCTCCAGAATTGCACACACATGTCACAGCGAGATTTTACAATATCTAGTGACCCCCGGCGTGACATATTATCCGTTTGTTTTTACTGTATATTTCACTACAATTTTTTGTGACATATGTTTTTTTTTTCCCTTTTCTACCATGGACCCCTGATGAAGGTTGTCAGAAACACAGACCGTGTTGGGTCCCTTGTTTGGTAAAAAGGTTTTAAAATATACTTTGGTTGTCACAATAATTTTTGCCTACATCGTTGTACATATCTGCAGTTTTGGTTTGTTTATTCCTGGTTGGTTTTTTCACTGTAGACAAGGTTGGACCCCCTTTTTTCCTCTTGGTTCTATTTAATTCTTTATACCACAGCCTTCAAAAGTCACTTTTGTATTAAAAAAGGAAGGAAACGCAGGAGGAACTAGGTCATCCAAAGAACCCAACTGAACTAATTAACCCCCCCCCAAAAAAAAAAAATTAAATAAAGTACTTAACCCCCCCCATCTCCCCAACAAACTTCATACGTACAAGATGCAGGCAAAAGAGATCTCAAGCAGATGTTAATGAAGGCAGATCTGCTTTACAAATTCACCGCCCCGAAAGCAGGAATCGTTTAGACGTTCAGCTGCAGTGTTTCCATCTTCTGACTCAACTTCACATGAATACTGTAGCCCAGATGAGCAATAAGCTTGTCTTCTACAGCAGGGGAAGTATTTTTAAGCAGTTCTCTTTTTCACGCAGGAACTATGGGCTTTGTTACCCAGCCTGACCAGTCTAGGAGATGTTATTTCCCCATGAAACGCTGCTATTCAGGTGTATCTGATACTGGACCATCATCCCTTCTGCTGTTCTATTCCTCTCATCCTCTGGACTCTTTGGCGTTACATTGTTGAGGGTTTTTTTTAAAAAAATGCTTGATTGCGTCGGCGGTGTGGGGTCTCCAGATTCTTGGAACTGGTGTGGAAATGAAAGGGGAAGGTTTTGAATTCTTGCAGACTGCTTCCTGAAACAGTTAGTCTACGTATGCTGTGGTATAGGTCTTGGGAGCGGAAAGAGGAAAGGGACTGATTTATTAATCCCCCCAATTCTGTATATGGAACCTTAAGATATGCATGCACATCATTGTGCTCAGCTAATTTGCATGCATAACTTAATTGTTTAACAAGCCTAATTGGGAACAATAATTGGCAATTAACAGCTCATAACAGACCAAAGAATAAAAGTTGTAAAGGATTTCAATTTCCTGGGCTCTTTTATAAACAAAGGGCTAGATTCACTATGGACACCGATCGTGTCCCGACCACTAAGCGATCACTTAGTGACCCCGACCCGATTCACTAACCTTACTCCAGATCCGATCCATGCCCGATCCGGTCCGTGCATGCAAATGAGGGGGAACAGCATGCAAATATAGGCAGGCAGCGATTCACTAAAAAAAAAAAATGAGGGAAAACGACTGGGCTGGCCGATCAAAACATAAACGACTGCTGAGGACCAGTCGCTCAGGCCCTTTCTGAATGCCTTGCTCTCTGCCGCGACTGTCCTTTCCTGCTCTCCGCCGTCCTGAAATCCTGCCTCTCTGCCTCTCCCCAGAGCCTGTCTCCCTTGTCGGATGCTTCTTTGGAATCCAGCTCTTCCCTTCCTTGCTTAGCAGTGGTGGACCTGCTCTGCCGTCCCGACTCTGCCTTGTGCAAAAACCCTGCCGCCCTGCCTTTAAACAAATGCCAAAAAAAGCCGGCCAACTTTTTTTTTCTGTAACTGCCTCTGTTAAGTTTTCTGCCCTGACTCTCCTGCTCTCTGCCACCCTACCCCACAGTGCGAGTCTGTGGTTTTAACCTGCGGGTTTAAAGCGGGGCTGTACTACGCCGTATAACCATGGGCTTGCACTGCGGGGAAGGGCGGTAAAGAGCAGGACAGTCGGGGCAGAAAACTCACGAGTAACCGGCAACCTTCGTTGGTGCATTTCCTATCCCCCTGCAGCGCGTTCTGTTTCAGCCCTCCCCTCCCATTTTGACCTTGCTTATGGAGAGCCAGTGCATGTGCAGACCATCTACAGGCAAAGAAGATGGTCTGCGCATGCATCGGGATCACTATTCAGCGATCCGTGCGGTCGGTTGGGGGGCGTGATTCCGATCACCCTCATTTGCATGAACGCTTCATGAATCAGCCCCCCCAGCCACGGATCTGTGGTCTTAGTGAATCTAACCCAAAGACACAAATAGCAGGGAAAAAATACTCCGCAGAATTGATCATTCTTCAATGAAGGCTCTCAACAAAGTATCCAAAGGCAAGGAAATAACCCTCCAAATGAAGATCAGACTTGTCCACGCACTCATTTTCTCAGTGGTCAATTACAAATACAAAAGCTGGGCACGCCGGAAACAAGACAGAAAGAAGACTGACTCAATTGCGCTTTGGTGTTGGAGAAGGATTTTATGCATGCCGTGGACTGCCAGAAGAACTGACAAATCAATTCTGGAAGAAATCAAACCGGCTATGTCATTCGAAGCCCAAAATAATGAAGTTACGACTCTCTTATTTTGGTCACATTGTCAGAAGAGAATGATCATTGGAGAAGGACATTATGTTTGAGAAGATCGTAGGAACTAGGCGAAGAGGGCGATCTGCAATCAGACGGCTGGACACGTTGAAAACAACCATAGGAATGACGCTGGAGGACCTTACCCGACTAGCACAAAACCAATTTCTTTTGAGATCTGTAATTCATTAGACCCGCCCCCAGGACCGCACAAGTTCCACCCACCCCCGCCCCACTAACCTTGCGCCAAAAAGGTAAAGGAGAAGGCAAGGGGCACTTGTATGTGGCAAGGAAAGGAGCAATGGGTGAGGGGGAGGGGGCAAATGCCGCCATGCCCTTAGGAAGACTGCACCTGGGGCGGACCCCCCCCCAACCTTTTTATTACACCCCGGAGTCCTGCAGAGCTTGCCTATTGAAAATGTGATCGTGAAACAACGCCCTCCACTAGAGGGAGCAGTGCTCCATGATGACATAAATTATGACTATCATTACCGTACAGTAGAAAGTGCAATAATAGCAAAACAAGCTAAATTAATTTTCATTGCATTACTTAACGCTTTGGGTTTTTTTTTTATATTCCATCAAATTTTTTTTTTTCTATAAATAAATGGTCCAGGTTTACAGAAATAACTTCAAGAAGGCTTGTGGGGGAAAGGGGAAGGACCACTAAGCAAGCGTTCCTCGATCTCACTCCCACACGCAAAAGCAGAGACTATGATATTAATAAATTATACAGGAAATTAGAACAGATACTGTCACCCTGTTTTACTAAGGTGCGCTATGCGTTTCGGCGCACGCTAAATATAAGCACGCTAATCGCTAACGCGTCCATAGACTAACATGCGCATGTTAGCGTTTAGCGTGTGGTTAGCACGCTAAAATGCTTAGCGCCCTTTTGTAAAAGGAGCCCAATATCTTTTAGGCCAGAATTTTATCTTTTATGACTGATTATTTGAAAAAGAAGGATCATTAGTAAATTTCTGAAATAAATATGTCTTCAGTGCTTTACGAAAAGTGGGTAGATGAGAGAGAACTCTAATTATAGAAGGAAGGTCATTCCAAACTTTTACGAATAAAAAAGAAAATGATCGACGAAAATTGGCCTTAGTTTTGATTCCTGTAACAGTGGGAAAGCCAAGGCTATATTTCTGAGAGCTTCCAATGCCTCTGTTCAAGTCATTGACGAGGCCCCATTTGGAGTATTGTGTTCAGTTTTGGAAGGCCATATCTCTCTGTGGACATCTCGAGACTTAAGGCACTTCAGAGGAAGGTGACAAAAACGATATGAGGATTGGGCCAAAAGACACATGAGAAGAGATTTCAAGATTTAAATACGTTTACCCTAGAAGAAAGAAGGAATAGGGGGGGGGGGACATGATTCAGGCATTTAAATTCACAAAAATGCTAATCTTTTATCAGCCAGTGGTGGATCTGACCTCAGAAAACGCATATTTAAATCAAACAGTGGAGGCAAAGCCTGAAGCGTATACAATTAAGACGGCAATCTGCTCAGGATTTCGAGCCGTTCATAGTCTTATCGTTGGCAAAAAACTCCACTTTAAACAAATGTGACTTTAACAACTGGACCAAACGTGAGAGTGTGGTGCAGTGGTTAAAGCTACAGCCTCGGCACCCTGAGGTTGCGGGTTCAAACCCACATTGCTCCTTGTGACCCTGGGCAAGTCATTGAATCCCCCCATTGCCCCAGGGACATTAGATAGATTGTGAGCCTGCCGGGACAGAGAGGGAAAACTGCTTGAGTACCTGAATAAATGCATGTAAACTGTTCTGAGCACCCCTTGGACAACGGTATAGAAAATGGAATAAATAAAATAAAAATACTTAAAAGATATTAGTATGCAAACTAATCTTTTTTTTTTTCCTCACTCCAGCCTATTCCAACCATCTCTTGCACAGTCTGAATCCCACAAATGAGATGGTTGGGATAGGCTGGAGTAAGCTTCAACGGCAGCTCTAGTAGTTGGAAACTAAGGTCAGCACTACTATGAATTATTTCTATAGCGCTACCAGATGCACGCAGCGCTGTACAAAGTCACAAAGAAGAAGGAAACAGTCCCTGCTCAAAAGAGCTTACAATCTATTAAGCCAAGACAGCCAAACAGGATGTCATGGATACAGTTAAGGGGAACGGTTAATCAGCGGGCTGGGTTGGAGGGTAGAGGGACAATCAAGTCATTGTGACATCACTGATAAGGTTGGCTCTTATTGGTGGAATGAGGCATTATGACATCACAATCTCAGCTCTGGCTTCCCAAAGACTGAAACTCGTCACACTACTACTACTACTACTACTACTACTATAAATTATTTCTATAGCACTACCAGACGCACGCAGCACTGCACAGTCACAAAGAAGAAGAAAACAGTCCCTGCTTGAAAGAGCTTACAATCTAAACAGCCAAGCCAGCCAAACAGGATGTCATGGATACAGTTAAGGGAATTGATTAATCAGCTGGCTGGGTTGGAGGGCAGAGGAGTAGGGTTAAGGATTGAAAGTTATATCAAAAACATTGTAACATAGTAGATGACGGCAGATAAAGACCCGAATGGTCCATCCAGTCTGCCCAACCTGATTCAATTTAAATTTTTTCTTCTTAGCTATTTCTGGGCAAGAATCCAAAGCTTTACCTGGTACTGTGCTTGGGTTCCAACTGCCAAAATCTCTGTTAAGACTTACTCCAGCCCATCTACACCCTCCCAGCCATTGAAGCCCTCCCCTGCCCATCCTCCACCAAACGGCCATACACAGACCGTGCAAGTCTGCCCAGTACTGGCCTAGTTCAATATTTAATATTATTTTCTGATTCTAAATCTTCTGTGTTCATCCCACGCTTCTTTGAACTCAGTCACAGTTTTACTCTTCTTGGTCTGGGGCCCAGAAATATCAAAGGAAAAAAAAGACATTTTAATTTTCAGAGACTGGGAAGTGGTCAAAGTAGAAGTCATGACTTGAGGTGGCAGGGTGGGAAACTTAGGAGCAACGTCAATAAATACTTTTTCACAGAAAGGGTGGTGGATGCCTGGAATGTCCTTTCGAGGGAGGTTGCGAAGACAAGAACCCGGCGATGAAATTCAAGAACGTATGGGATAAACACAGAGGATCTCTGCCCCTACATTCCTTTTTACTCTGAGTATTGATTCGTAGGGGTTTTCTCTAATTCTAATAGCATATTTATTTATTTAAAATACTTACAGTCCACATATCTGAAACCTATGTGGATTCCAAAATTAAAATACATAAAATAAAAACACCCAATAAAATATAAGTCCAAAACCTTAGTCTCCCGTCACTCTGTCAATACTTAACCATAGGACGAGTAGGGTTGGTGAAGAAAAGGTTCTGGGTGGGTGTCTGGAAAAAAAATAACTACAAGCTACCTTTTCCTGGAAAGCAGCAGCCCAGGAATCCTTTATGAGTCCCAGGACTGGTCCATAAAGTCTCAGGGTGCTGGGGATGCTTAGTTGTGGGTGCATAGGGAAGGGGTAGGGGGAAGGCAGTCTCAGAACAAGTCTCCATATTAAGATGCATCTCCTTCCCCAAGATCGCTCTGTCTCTTATTCAGTATTCATGTGCAGTATGCTTCTCCCGCATCGGAGCAATACAACAACATCACTTGCAATAATACTAATTACCAGTCTGGCTCCATCTCATAGCAGCCCAAACGTTATGTTATAACACCCAAAGCCATACATTGTTCAGCAAAATAAAGTGGATTACACAGTAATATCAATCAGAAAACTAGGGTCGTGCTTCTCCAAAGATCGTAGGAGTAGATTCACAAAGCAAACCGATCGTGTACCGATTGGTTTGCGACCCCTTTGCGACCCGATTTCTCTCCGACCCGATTCACTAACCTGTGTACCGATCCAATTCCGATCCGTGCATGCAAATGAGGGGAAACGGCATGCAAAGTAGGCAGGGACACGATTCACTAAAAAAAAAAAAAAAAAAAGAGAGAGAGGCACTGACTGGGCTGACTGATCCAAAATAAATGACTACTCGGATTGGAGGAAGGTCACAAGTGGTGTTCCGCAAGGGTCGGTGCTTGGACCAATGCTATTCAATGTAGAGCGAAATAATAAAATTCACAGATGACACCAAGCTATTTAACGGGGCTAGGACTAGATTTACAAAGGGACATGAACAAACTAGGTGAAGATTTACAAAGGGACCTGAACAAACTAGGGGAGTGGGCGACGAGATGGCAGATGAAGTTCAATATAGAGAAATGTAAAGTCATACACGTAGGAAACAGAAACCCAAGGTACAGCTACACAATGGGAGGGCTGTTATTGAGTGAGAGTTCCCTAGAAAGGGACTTGGGGGTAAGAGTAGACATGACAATGTCGGCACAATGCGCAGTGGCTGCTAAGAAAGCGAATAGAATGCTAGGAATAATCAAGAAGGATATTACAAGCAGAACGAAAGAAGTTATCTTGCCATTGTATCGGGCGATGGTGCACCCGCATCTGGAGTACTGCGTCCAATATTGGTCGCCGTACCTAAAGAAGGATATGGCGATCCTCGAGAGGGTTCAGAAGAGAGCGACACGTCTGATAAAAGGGATGGAAAACCTTTCATACGCTGAAAGATTGGAGAGACTGGGGCTTTTTTCGCTGGAGAAGCGGAGACAGAGGGGATATGATAGAGACTTATAAGATCACGAAGGGCATAGAGAAAGTGGAGAGGGACAGATTCTTCAAACTTTCGACAACTACAAGAACGAGAGGGCATTCAGAAAAATTAAAAGGGGACAGATTCAGAACCAATGCTAGGAAGTTCTTCGCCCAACGGATGGTGGACACCTGGAACACGCTTCCAGAGGGAGTGATAGGATAGGGTTCAGTACTGGAGTTCAAGAAGGGATTGGACAATTTTCTGAAGGAAAAGGGGATAGAAGGGTATAGATAGAGGGCTAGTATACAGGTCCTGGACCTGATGGGCTGCCGCGTGAGCGGACTTCTGGGCATGATGGACCTCAGGTCAGACCCAGCAGAGGCACGACTTATGTTCTTATGAGGACCAGTCGCTCAGGTCCTTTCCGACTGCCATGCCTTCTGCCGCCCTGCTTCTCTGCTCTCAGCCCCAATCTGCTGCCTGCCCCGATCTCCTGCTCTCGCCCAAAATCTCTCCTGCCGCCCCAACTCTCCTGCCCTTCACCGTAGTGCAAGCCCATGGTTTTAACCCATAGGCTTAAAGCGGGTTAAAACCACGGGCTTGCAAAAAAAAAAAATTTTCCTGCTGAGAGCATGGGTAGACCATCTACAGGCAAGGAAGATGGTCTGCGCGTGCTCAAGGATCGCTCTCTAGCGATCCGTGCGGTCGATGGGGGGCGTGTCAACAATCGCCCCCATTTGCATGCAGGTCTTTAGTGAATTCATCGGCCTGCATGCAAACGCACACGGATCAAAGATTAATGAATCTAGCCCATAGAGTTCCTATGAGCATCGGAGCAGCGCAGAGCATTCAGAACACTGGCCGGCGTTAAAAATCTCTTGTGCAATTTTGTAAAAGTGTGTGTGTGGGGGGGGGGGGGGGAAATAAGACCTCCATATGCATGTATCCAATTTGACAAAAAATAATAATCAGGATCTCCCAAGAGAGATGCAGCCATTTGATAAGCTCAATTACAGGCACAAAAGCAAAAGGCAGTTTTTATATCACAGGTGCCAAAATGTCCAAACTACTATACAGTAGCGTGGATGTCCTGTTAAACCCACTTTTATCTATAAAAGAGATATTTTCGCACTGCATATCTATGAGCAATCTTTGTAAAGACATTTTTTTTCTGCATCCGCTTTCTTTGCTTTACTGTCCATAGAGTGGTTTCCTTTCTATAAAATATGCTTTCTTTTAGTCTGCAAACTGCTTTGCTCTGCAAAGTCAGTTTAAGCAGTATAGTGGATATGAAATAAAGATGGGTCTCTGACACGCATGCACTTGAAATACTGTAATTTGAGAGGAGAAAAGAGGTTGCAGCACAGTGCTTCAGCAAGACACGGACTTTGCCTTCAACGGGAGAGCAAGAACAGCTTATCCTGGCAGTGCCAGAGCTGGAAGTTGGTGGATGGGCCAATCAGGAGTGAGAGAAGGCGGGTCTTGAGCAGCTGCTATCAGACGCACGCGCATAATTTTGCTTTGGCTCATAGTGACCCCCTGCTGCATCAGAAAGTGCAGTATGACTGGGAAGCGAATGATTAGGAAGTAATCATTCTTTGAGAAACTGATGAAGAGAAATTAGTGAATGTGAATGAAGAAGGTGGCAAGCCAGAGATCAGTTTAGTTATTGCAACGAGAAGGAACTTCTGGCCAGTAGGTAAGGGCTACAGTATATGTATGTAATGTTAAATATTATGTTAAGGGACTAGACCAGGGGGTGTCAAAGTCCCTCCTCGAGGGCCGCAATCCAGTCGGGTTTTCAGGATTTCCCCAATGAATAGGCATGAGATCTATTAGCATACAATGAAAGCAGTGCATGCAAATAGATCTCATGCATATTCATTGGGGAAATCCTGAAAACCCGACTGGATTGCGGCCCTCGAGGAGGGACTTTGACACCCCGGGACTAGACGTCAATGGCATATCTTTAGACAGGGTTACCAGACGTCCGGATTTCCCCGGACGGCTTTTCAAAACCCGGCACTTTGTCCGGGCTTAGAAAAGAAATCACGTCGGGAGGGGGCCTACGCGCATGCGGGGATGCGACACGGCGATGTCGCGTGCACGCACACGTGCGCGTGACATCATCACATCTGCACGTGCGCGGATGGATGCCTTGCTGCCCGACGAACAGGCAGTGGGGGGCGGAGCTGGGGCATAACGGGATGGGGTGGGTGGAACTGGGCAGGCCTGGGTGCGGGTCTAGAGGTCCGGATTTTACTGACGTAAAATCTGGTAACCATAACTTTAGATAAACCTGAATCTCATTTTGTTAATTTGTTAAGGTAATATATAGAAATAAAATATAACATAAAGGAAATAAGGTGATGCCTTTTTTATTGGACTAACAATCTTATGTTATCAGTGCCATGGTAAGGGGGGGGACCAGTGGGGCAGACCGCCCCGGGTGCTGTCTTGGTGGAGGCGCTGGCACCTCCCTGCCATGCTCGTGCCCTCCCTTCCCTGCACCTCTTTAAATCTTTGCCAGCGCGATAAAGTACTCTGGCCTGCTGCTCGCGTCAGCCCGGCTCCCTCTGAAATCACTTCTGGATCATGGAGCCAGGAAGTGATGTCAGAGGGAAAGCCAACACCAGCGCGAGAATCAGGCCAGAGAGGTAAGGGGTGGGGAGGAAAGGCGCGAGTGTTGTATCCCCGCGGAAGGAGTGAGGTGTGGAGCGGAGGGTCGGGGGGGGAGGGGGGAGTCCACCACCCTGGGCACCTCCAACTCTCACTACGCCACTGTATGTTATGTTATATATAATCTTATATCCCGCCAAATCCTCGTAAGACAGAGTTCTAGGTGGGTAAAATATGCATAGAATGTAAGATAAAATCAGATTACAACCCTGAGGCTTCTAAAACAGCCAAGTTATAAATCGCATTGTCGTTACTCAGAATAGACAATCTAGTACAACAGACACTTCATTCCCGATCATTCGGGTAATCAATCCCTTCTCACGAGAACTCTTGTAGGAAGTTTCATTTGCATACCTTTTTGCTCCTCACCCCTTACCTCTGGGCTGTCCTTCCTCAGATGTCTTTCTACAAGTGAGACAGTAGGAGCTTGTCTTTTCTGCTCATGTTTCTTTTCTTTAAATTAGAGTATTTTTTGCTCTAATTGTGAGGCTTTTGGTGCTGCAGAGGATCCCCCTTTGTGGGACAGCCCTGGCTGCGGAAGAGCACAGACTCTGAGGGTTAGGGTCTGTTTCCAAAGGGTAGAGTCACACTGCTTTGCAGTGCACCCACTTGGACAGCCTGCAGTAAAAGTTTGCAGGCTCAGGGACCATTGCCTTGGGAGCACTGCTTGCGCCAGGTTCATCCGCAGTGGGCTTGAGTGCAGGCTGTGAAGCTCCATGACAGATTTCCAGGATCAGGGCTGACTGCTTTCTCCCCCTTCCCCCCATTTGGTGTGCATGAGGTCCATGGAGGGCGTGAGCTCTCTGGCCAGTGGTTTGGGCCTGAGATGCAGTCAAAAGACTCAAGCAGTCCAAATTCCAGGCTTGTTGAGGCAGAGGTTCTCCCTGTAAGTTGTTTGCAGCTTCTCCTATTGCAGCCCCCAGCACACAGCACGACACAGTGAGCAACAGTCTGACAGCCTGGTAAAATGAATCGGAGGTCGGGTCCTTAATATCATTTTTTCTTCATTTCTGGGATTAGAGTAAGGTTCCCTCACCTCTAAAATCGCCAGTGTCTATTTTTCAGTTTAGTTATCTCGGGTCATTTTGGTGCTGAAATTGCAGCTGCGGCAGCTGTTTTGGATTTCCCAATTTGAATTTGAAAGCCTCTATCTGCCTCCAAACACCTAGTTTTTGATTAGAAACAGATGGGATGGACTCCTCAGGTCAGGATACTTCAGATTCATGCCCCATTTCTGGTGGATGGCAGTCCGAGGAGCACGCATGTTCCACATGCTATGCGGCGCTTGAGGAGGGGGTGGAAGTCATTGGCTTAGCTCTTTCTGGTCCCTTGGAGTGTATTAGTGCCCAGTCAGTCCAAGGAGCAGGGAAAAAGTCCAGATTTGAGCTGGGGAGCAGCGCAAGTGTGTCTCTGGTGAAGTGCAGCCATGTTAAGGTGGGAAAAACCCAGAGAGGTGCCCAGCAGCTTCCACAGGGGTTGTCTGGACATCAACAGCAGGGTTTTCTCCCTGAATTCATTAACATGATGTTTGAAGCCTATATGAGTACCCTCTGGAACTGTGGCCATAATCGCGCGGGGGTCCCTTTCCCCCAAAGAGCACAGCTCCCCAACAAAAGAGCCATGCGCAGGTCAGGGATGCTGGGTCAGATGATAATTCAGATCATGATACTGATCCTGTTTTAATGCTTTTACTCTTACAGTCAGGCTCCTTTGTAAACAGGGGATATTTCTGTGTCCCTAGGAGGTGAGGACCCAGTTTGGGGGGAGGCTGCAGACCTTGGTGAAAACCCAATGGTGCGCTGACTGTTTAAACCTTCAGCGCTTAGGGAATGATCACTGAATCCCTCCTAGAATTGAAGCTTGAGACTTCTCCGTCCTCTGCCACGCAGTGCTCACTTATGAGCAGTCCTTTTGCTTTCCCTACCATCCAGACATTACGAAAATGCTTACAGATCATTGGGAGGTTCCGGAGGGGCCCCTTTGGGTGGCCAAAGCCATGGCTAATCTACAGTATGTCCGATGGATGCCGCTTTTAACTAGCTTTTTAGTCCGAAGGTGGATTCACTAGTATTGCACATTACCAAGGGTACCTCTCTTCCCATTACGAAAGGCCTCAGATACAAGCACACCTTCAACGCTATGGTCACATATATTGGCACAAAAATGTGGAACTGCCTCCCTACAGCCATCAGAACTGAACCGGGCTCCTTCATTTTCCAAAAGAAATTAAAGACCCACTTCTACGATACCATTTACACACAAGGACAATGACAAGTGTTCCCGAGTACCTCCTACCACATCTATGGATCCAAACAGACAATTGGCCTCCTGACATTGGACTATAATGCACAATTTCTACCTCATAGTATCTCTCTCTAAACAGCATTAGCTCTCTTTCCGTTGTATTAGTCTATCTCTCAAAATGCTTTGTATTGTGTCTTCTGTGGCATCCTTTGTTCTGTACTAAATTGTATTTACTTTGTAATTACACTGTAAGACAAACTCCCCGGAATGATACTAAAGGATACTGTGATAGGGTGAAGGTTTGCTCCTGGGCCAGCAGAGGGAGCTTGAGCAGTTGAAAGAAAGAGCTAATCTGTATAACTTTCTGCAAAGACTACTGGGAACTATCCACTCATCCTGAGGGAAAAGTGGTGCTGAAAAGGACAGGTCCCAAGCAGAGAGCAGAGAAAACCAAGAGCTTCTTCGAGAGCACGGTGACCCTTGGGAGGAGGAATGCTGACTTTGGCCTAACTTCCAGTAAGCCCAGTGCTGATAGTGGGCCTGGTGCAGTAGAGGAGCTATCTAATGCTGACCAGTGCTGATAGGGGGCACGGTGCACAGTGTAGTGGACAGAGAGGCAGTGAGAGATCCTTCCCTGTATTAAGTCTACTTGGTAGAACTTGGAGGGATGGGAGAGCCCTCAAGGTTTGCAGCCAGTAGAGGGCCCAGTGAGAGAGCCATAGTTGCCAGATCCATGGTTTTCTCATCCAATTTGGAACACTGGTTGCAGGAAATTTTCAGCAGCTGCAAGTTGTGTTTTTGGGGCTGTTTTTTTATTTTTGGGCATTAATTTGGGCTGCATCATGGCACTATTTTCAAGCTGGTTCGGTAATCAGAAAATCAGCACTTAGTGTATCCTACCAATGAAAGCTCTTACCTGCCCTCTTTCCACAGCCAAACAGAATAAGAGCTCTATCTCTAATGTTGCCAAATTTGCCGATTCGAATCGATTCACCAATTCACTTCTATTCATTGGATGAACCTGTTGCAATTCATTGGTTTTCAAATTTTCTCAACTATAGAACAAACTTCCTCTTATCTTAAGGGGTCCCGGTCCTTTTCAACTTTTTCGCAAATCTTTAAAAACTATTTTATTTGCCAAACACTTTGGAAATCAGTCATATTAATATTAATGTTACTTTTTTAAAGTATTTTTTTTAAGTTACTGTTAACTGAGTTGAGCTCCATTTTGGTTGAAAACCCAGTATACAAAGCTAAGTTTTAGTTTAGTTTCATTGTCTGAGAAAATCAGACTCACCCATTCAGCGACCCTCACCCTGGTAAGATCTGACATACCGCCAAGGCCTCCTAAAGCAGCAGCAGTGGTGGTGCTCTGAACTGGCTGCTTTGCGGCTGCCCTGCCGGGGCTTTCCCTCTGCTGCGTCACTGATGACATCATTGGTGATGCAGCAAGGGAAGCCCTAGTGGGACAGGACACAAAGCAGTCCGTTCAGAGCGCTGCTGCTTTAGGAGGCCTCTGAGGTATTTCAGGTTTCACGGTGGGAGGATCGGTGAGTGAGGCTGCACATGGGGATGGGAGGGGGGAGGGATGGAAAGCTGCTGCACAGGGGGATGGGTGGGAGAGGAGGAAAGCTGTTGCTCAGTGGGAGGGGAGGAAAGATGCTGCACACGGGGAGAAAGGAGAGAGGAAGAATTGTTGGGGTGGAGGAAAGGAAGGTAGAGATGAAACAAAGAGGTAGAAAGAGGCGAGAGGGAGAAATCATTCATATTGTGGAGGGGAGGGAGACATGCATGGAGAAGAGAGAGGGAGAAATGTTGGACAAAGGGTAGAGGGCAGGGAGAGATGGTACAAGGGGAGAAAGGAAGAAATGTACAAGATAATGGAGGGGAGGAAAGGAGAGATGCTGCATGGAGGGAAATAGAGAACTGTGACCTAGGGCACAAGGCAGAGGGAGAGAGGGAGTGGGAAAGAAACAAATGTTAGATATGACAGTGGAAGGTTAAAAAAAAAAAATTCTATTTTCTATTTTGTGATTACAATACGTCAGATTTGAAATGGGTATCCTGCCAGAGCTGGTGTTAGACAGCAAGCATGAACTAGGACCTAACAGAGAGAGGAAAAGTATTTTTTATTTTGTTTACACCAATGTTTCTCAACATGCGGTATGCATACCCTTGGGGGTACGCGGGCTGCCTGTTGGGGGTACGCGGCATGGCCACCGCCAGGGATCCCTCCCTGCCTCCCACTGGAGATCCCTGCCTGCCCCCACTGAAGCTGCTGCTGCCAGGGATGCCTCCCTGCCTCTGTATGCACACCCGCTGCACCACCCCCACCCCCTGAAGCCGACCCGGAGCCGACACGCACCCCCCCAGCAGCAACTCGGCATAGGGGACAGGCCAAGGCACTTGCAGCGGCCGGCCCACAAGCCTACCCCCTGATGTCAATTCCAATGTCTGGCTTGGGACTTTCTCTCCAACCTCAGAATTGACATTGGGGGGGGGGGAGATGGTGGGAGTAAGACTTGTGAGCCAGCCACGTGCAGTATGTGCGGCCTAAGTTAGGCGCCTAACTTTAGATGTCTATTTATTTAGGAACTTAACTTTGGGCGCCTGTTATGGAATTTTCCCACGAGGGGTGTTTTGTTTTTCCTTATCGAGAAGCAGTTTAGGGAAGTGAGAGTGAATGATCTAAGCTGCATAAACTAGAAATTAAATGCTGAAGCCCCAGACATAGCCTGGCATTGAATATCTGGGAATAACACCAGCAGCAGTCAAAACGCTCAATGGCACTTGCTAAATATTTACCCCCCCCCCCTTGTATTTGGAAAAGGAATTTTAGTGGCAGGGTGTGGAGTTATTTTTTAACCCAATTCTCTTTTCTGTTGGTTTTTGGAGATATACGAGGGTCATTTCATACATAAAGCACACTATTTTACTTTTTATTTACATGTTTTATTTTTTTCTTCCAAGTATTTCTTTACAATCCTTCACTATAGTCTCCCTGCTTTGCAATGACCGAGACCCAACGTCCGGGAAGCTTCATATTCCATCCAAGACACCATTTTAGTTCAGTTGCCGAATGGCTTGGGTACCGGCAGAAGAAAGCTCTTCCAGAGATGCAAAACGATGTCCACGCATAGGTTGGTTCAACTTTGGAAAAAAGTCGAAGTCTGGTGGACTCATGTCTGGACTGTAGAGAGCATGAGGTAACACCTCCCAGCTGTATTTGCGTAGTTTTTCAATGACGACATTCCCTTTGTGTGGGCGAGCAATGTCGTGAAGAATGAGTGGCCCAGCCAAGAGCAACTGAGGTCAGGTTTTTGTGCATTTTTCTGCGCATTTTTTTGCAAAAAATCACGATAATACACTGCTGTAACACTTCTTCCACATGGAACTTTATCTGTGATGATGATGCCTTCATGATCATAAGCAAAAATCATCATTTGTTTGTCTTTTGATTGAGCTCATCAAAATTTTTTGGGTCGTGGGGAAGATGGAGCTCTCTACTCATAAAAACTACGCGACTACGGCTGGAAGGTGTTACCTCATGCTCCCTACAGTCCAGATCATGAGTCCACCAGACTTCGACCTTTTTCCAAAGTTGAAACAACCTATGCGTGGACATCGTTCTGCATCTCTGGAAGAGATTTCTTCCGCCGGTATCCAAGCCATTCGGCAACCGAACAAAACGGTGTCTTGGATGGAATAATGAAGCTTCCTGGATGTTGGGACTCAGTCATTGCAAAGCAGGGAGACTATATTGTAGGATTGTAAAGAAATACTTGAAAAAACTAAAACATGTAAATTTTAAAAAATAGTGTGCATTATTTATGAAATGACCTTCATATTTAAAGTTTAGTCTCCACAACTTTGTTTTTAATGCTACGAAACTTGTCTCTGTTTTAGGGTTTATTAACAAGGTATGAAAGTTCCTCTTTGACTGAATTTAACCCAGTAAATCATCTGAGAGGACACTGGTAAAGGGATAACATGGAATGTCTGCTGCGAAGTTATTGGTAAGCAAATTTTAAAAAAAACCCCAAGTACGCTTATTGGGAGTATTTTTCTAAGGAGCTTCGACCTAGACAGTGGCGTGACGAGGGTGAGTGGTGCCTGCGGCGGGGCACCCCTCTCCCGCCCTCTTCCCCCCCTCTCCCACATGCGCCCCTTCCATGTACCTTTTTAACTTCGGTACGAGCAGCCGCCAAATTGCTGCCTGCATCAGCTTCGGCACTCTCTCTGACGTCACTTCCTAGGTATGGGTCCCGCGAGCAGCAAGTTTGTGGCTGCTGGCGCCGAACGCAAGGGGTGTGCGTGTGACAGGGGGAGGAGTGGGGGTGTGTGTGTGGAGAGGTGGGATGGTGCTGGCACCCCAAGCAAGAGAGCGCCTGGGGTGGATTGCCCCCCTAAGTACGCCACTGCACCTAGATTTAAGGGGCAAAAATGTACCAATATTTTAGTCATTTATGTGCATATGTGGAGATATAATGTGCATATATCTGCACTACTCTGTAATTATGTGCCAATATTTAATGGCATGTAGGTGGGCATTCACATGGCACCATGGCTGGCATTACGAGTGTGCAAACACAGCAACTGCCCTGGGCCCCCCCCCCTTATGCAGTGGGTCCCAAACTTGCCCAAAGTGTAAGAAAGTACAGCCTACCAGGTGGCTCTGGGGCTCACTCCCAAATTTACATTACATTAGTGACTTTTATTACGCCATTACCTTGCGGTTCAAGGCGGATTACATAAGAGGTTATCTGGACATTTCCAGAAGTGTTACAGAGTAGAGCGGGTTGCTTCGGGGGATTGAAATGCTTCCTGCGGCGTTAGTTTGTCTTAATGGATTTCTTGAATAGCAGGGTTTTTATTTCTTTTCTGAAAGTTTTGTAGTTTGGTGTCGTGATCAGTAGGTTGGAGAGTTGGAGGTCTAGTTTCGCTGCTTGTGTGGCCAGTAGACCATCGTACATTTTTTTTTGCGTTTGACGCCTCTGATTGGAGGGTGCGTGAATGGTGTCTGGGTTCTCCTTTGCCTGGTGGTGGTAGTTTGGATTAGGCGGTTGAAATTTCTGCCCTCAGCTTCAGAATGTAATGTAATGTAATTTATTTCTTATATACCGCTACATCCGTTAGGTTCTAAGCGGTTTACAGAAAATATACATTAAGATTAGAAATAAGAAAGGTACTTGAAAAATTCCCTTACTGTCCCGAAGGCTCACAATCTAACTAAAGTACCTGGAGGGTAATAGTGAAGTGAAAAGTAGAGTTAGAGGAAAAATAAAAATAAAATAAACATTTTAACAAGACAACATTGATCTAAATACTTTGGAAGGTAGAAGAGAGGAGAGAAAGGAATAGAAGCAGAAGGGGGAAATTTAAATGATAGAAATAGAACAAAACAAAGACAAAAGGCAAAACAATAGATAAGATTAAAGATAAATCATAAGCTGGAAAGAAAAATAAAATAAAACTTTGTCTTTAATCCACGGTTTCAGCGTCAGTGATGAAGTGGAGCAAGTAAGTTTAGGAGGAGCAATTGACGTTTCCAGAAAGGGCTTCTTCAGGGAAGAGACTAACACTATGTCTAACACTAGCCCTGTAGGGTATATACTGACATGCATAGATCACAATCTACTCTACAGGTGTGCACTATTTTGCACTGCACATACTTTTGACATGTGACTTAGTTTTTATAAGCAGTCCTTTCTGCTTGTGAATCAGTGTTTTACTTGCAGAAAAGATTTGTGCCGTAGGGGGATCATTTTATAAAACATACTCTGTTGTTTAAGGTAAGAACCTAATCTTTCGATGCCGATGACTCCTAGATATACTACTCTACATCTGAAATTTCACCTAAAGTCCAAGAAAAAGTCTCAGCCTATTTGACTGTCATTGCTGCCTGGATGTCCTGTTATCATCTGAAACGAAACATGTCTAAGACTGAGCTGCTCCTCTTTCTTCCTAAACCCTCCGTTCTCCGTCTCTGTAAGTAACACTGTCATCGTTCCAGTCTCCTCCGCTCACAACCTTGGACTCATCTTCGGGCTCCGACCTCTTATTTTCTACACACACCCAACAAACTGCTAAGGCCTGTCACTTCTAGCTCTACATTACCAAAATTCACCCCTTCCTCTCTGAACACACTACCAAGACCCTTGTCCACCCTCTCGTAATCTCACGCTTAGACTACTGCAATCTACTTCTAACGGGTCTCCCGCTGTGCCGCTTCTCCCCCCTACTATCTGTGCAAAACTCTGCTACTCGACTCATCTTCTACCAACCTCGCTTCACTCATGTCACCCCTCTCCCTAAATCACTTTACTGGCTCCCTATCTGCTTTCGTATACAGTTCAAACTACTAGTACTAACCTACAAGTGTGTTCATGCTGCTGCCCCTCAATATCTCTCCTCTCTTCTCTCTCCTTATACACCTCCCAGAGAACTTTGTTTCTGAGATCAGCTGCTCTTAGCTGTACCCGTCTCCTCCTCTGCCAGTTCCAGACTTTGTTCCCTTCATATAGCTGCCCCGTTTACCTGGATTTGTCCGCAACGCCCCTTCCCTTCCCTTGTTTACAAGCAGACTTTTGATGTAGCTTTCAATACATAACCCTACTCCCCACTGTCCACCAACCCAGCCAGCAAATTAACCAGTCCCCCTAACTGTATCCATGACATCCTGTTTGTCTGTCTTGTCTGTTTAGATTGTAAGCTCCTTCGAGCAGGGACTATATTCTTTGTGACTCTGTACAGCGCTGCGTTCATTTGGTAGTGCTATAGAAATAACTAATAGTAGTAGAAGCAGTGTGTCAGTCTTTTGGAAGCACAGCTGAGATTGTGATGCCATAATGCCTCATTCCACCAATAAGAGCCAACCTCATCAGTGATGTCACAATGACTTGTTTGTCCTGTACTCCCCTCTGCCCTCCAACCCAGCCAGCTGATTAACTGTTCCCCTTAACTGTATCCACGACATCCTGTTTGTCTGTCTTGCCTGTTTAGATTGTAAGCTCTTTCGAGCAGGGACTGTTTTCTTACTCTCTGTGACTCTGTGCAGTGCTGCGTGCGTCTGGTAGCGCTATAGAAATAATTCATAGTAATAGTAGTAGTGTGAAGAGTTTCAGTCTTTGGGAAGCAGAGCTGAGATTGTGATGTCATAATGCCTCATTCTACCAATAAGAGCCAACTTCATCAGTGATGTCACAATGGCTTGACTGTCCTGTACTCCCCTCTGCCCTCCAACCCAGCCAGCTGATTAACTGTTCCCCTTAACTGTATCCACGACATCCTGTTTGTCTTTCTTGCCTGTTTAGATTGTAAGCTCTTTCGAGCAGGGACTGTTTTCTTACTCTTTGTGACTCTGTGCAGTGCTGCGTGCGTCTGGTAGCGCTATAGAAATAATTCATAGTAATAGTAGTAGTGTGAAGAGTTTCAGTCTTTGGGAAGCAGAGCTGAGATTGTGATGTCATAATGCCTCATTCTACCAATAAGAGCCAACTTCATCAGTGATGTCACAATGGCTTGATTGTCCTGTACTCCCCTCTGCCCTCCAACCCAGCCAGCTGATTAACTGTTCCCCTTAACTGTATCCACGACATCCTGTTTGTCTTTCTTGCCTGTTTAGATTGTAAGCTCTTTCGAGCAGGGACTGTTTTCTTACTCTTTGTGACTCTGTGCAGTGCTGCGTGTGTCTGGTAGCGCTATAGAAATAATTCATAGTAATAGTAGTAGTGTGAAGAGTTTCAGTCTTTGGGAAGCAGAGCTGAGATTGTGATGTCATAATGCCTCATTCTACCAATAAGAGCCAACTTCATCAGTGATGTCACAATGGCTTGACTGTTCTGTACTCCCCTCTGCCCTCCAACCCAGCCAGCTGATTAACTGTTCCCCTTAACTGTATCCATGACATCCTGTTTGTCTGTCTTGCCTGTTTAGATTGTAAGCTCCTTTGAGCAGGGACTCCCTCCTTCATGACTCTGTACCACATTGCATACTTCTGGTAGCACTTTAAAAATAGTAGTAGAAGTAGTAGAAGAGGAAGCAAAGCAGAGCCAAATTATCCAAAACAATAATAGTTCAAATCATTTCCCCGCCTAGCCACCACCAGATGCTCTCATTGTCTGTACTTTTGTAGGAATCCTTCAGTCTTGCTGTTCTTTTCCCTCTTGCTTTGGAGAGCATGTGAAGCCCGAACAGGAGCCGATTCCAGGCCCAATATTTTGATATTAATGGCAGACGACCTTGGCATTGGAGACGTGGGCTGCTATGGCAATGTCACAATAAGGTAAGCCTACACAACACACACACACACAACACACAGACACCCACAACACAACACACACACAATATAATACACAACACACACATACACATCACACACACACACCCACACACCACACACAACACACACACACATACAACACAACTGTTTATGCCTCTCTGTGGTTGTTTGTGCTGTTTGAGTGCACGTGGGCAGTGCTCCGGGTGAGTCTGGACTGGACTCTGACACAATATCCGATAAACAAGGCCATATAAAACATATTATTTCCCTACTGTAAACTGCAGATCTGCTTTCTGCACAGTTTATTAAAAGTGGGCAGAATACATTTACCAATTTTTTGTGTGTGAGGTGTGCATAAACTGAAATGAAGTCAGTCGTTTATACTGGAAATCAAACCTAATTTAGGCTAATTGTTAGTCTTGGATCAAGTAAATAGCTTAGCAGGGTTTCAGTAGGGTTCTTAAAGAAGTTAATTGACGTGATATTACGGTATGTTCCTGAGGCTTAGGCCCTCTATTACTAAGGTACGCTACGCGTCTTAGTGCCCGTTTAGCACGCGCTAAATTGACACGTGCGCTGATGTGTTAGCGTTTAGCGCGTGTATAGCGTGCGCTAATATTTAGCACGCGCTAAAAAGCATAGCGCACTTTAGTAAAAGAGGGGGGTTACTCTATATCTCCAAAAGGTCTGTCTGTATTTTCTCAACGACGCAAGCTACATCAAGACAGTCTTTAGGAAGTGAAGCATCACAAAAAATAACGTAGTCACATGCTACTCTGTGTGCCTTTTTCTTGCAGCACACGTGGCTGTAAATTCTATAAGATCCCGTTCCCAAATGTAAAACACGCTCGACATGAGAAAATTGTGAAAGACCACGTGGAGGGCCATTTTCGATAGGACGTCTAAGTCCGACTTTGAACGTTTCCCAAAGGGCGTCCATAGGTGGGGGCAGAGAAACACCCTTTATTGAAACCGCTGGGCGTCCAAAATTTTTTTTTTTTTTTTTAAATTAGCCACTTGGACGTCTTGGCCATCAGGATGTCCAACTTTAGGACGCCTAACTTGGTATGCCATTTCCGACTACAAAAAACTCCCAAGTACCAGGAAGTGATGTCAGAGGGAGAGCCGAGGTTGGAGATGCTGCTCGCGCCGGCGAAGAGCTGACGTGGTACGGGGGGAAGGGGAAGGTGCATGCGCGGGTGGGGAAGGAGCGGGGAGGCGCACCCTACCCTCGCTACGCCACTGCCTACATCCAAATAATAATGAATAAACAGTAAGTGATGAGATCGGTACAATATCATATTTGAAGCAACAAACAAAAATAAATCCTTGCCACGCAAGCCACTTGATTGTACTCACAGTGTCATATAAACAAAAAGGTTGAGTCTGTCAAGATTGGTTTAACAACTGACTAGCGTATCTTTAGCTATTTAGCAGTCCTGCAGTTTTGAACTTTTAGGTACTTATGTTGAACAACCAAACACTACTAAACCTTTCCAGGCAGGTGTGTGTTATTTTTCCATAATTCTTATATATCAAGAATGCAATAGACCAATATCTAAACTAAACTAAACCTTAAGTTTATATACCGCATCCTCTCCATAAAGATAGAGCTCGTCATGGTTTATAGAAACTTGAGTATAAGGAAGGAAAAACATAATAAGAATTAGTGATTATAAAGGGGGTAGCGAGATTTACATGTTTGAGAATAGCCAAGTTTTCAGATGCTTTCGGAATAATTGGAAGGAGCCCAAATTACACAGCTGAGTAGGAAGGCTATTCTAAAGCTCAGTGATTCTGAAGAAAAGAGATTTCCCTAATTTTCCAGCATAGATAATGCCTTTTAACGAGGGGAAAGATCGTTTAAGTTTTTGGGTGGATCTGGTAGTGTCAGGTCTCGTAGAATTCCAAGATAGTGGAATTAGAGGAGGAAGAATGCCATGCAAGATCTTGAATGTTAGGCAGGCACATTTAAAGTGAACCCTAGAAATTACTAGAAGCCAGTGAAGTTTTGACAGAAGTGGGGAAACATGAATGCAATAGACCAATATCAAGAATGCAATAGACCAGAAACATCATAAGATGCAAACTGCCTCACCAGATGCATGCTGGAGAGGATGTATAGGCAAGGGTGATTTTGATCACAAGCGGTGGGTTCAACACAAGAGAGGTTTTTTGAGCATCTATGATCGAATCTGGAACCTTTAAAGTCTTGGATATATTCCTTGAACTATTAAGCTCTGAATAGGTTTCTATGATAATTAACCATGCCATTAAAAACTAAAAATTATTTAAAAAAAGAGTTCTATGCAGAACTTGGAGACCTACCAGTGCCTACATCGAGGCACTACCTGAGAAGTGGGTGTAGTTAGGGGCAGAGATTAAGTGTGGTATGACTTAGGTGCTGGTAAATTAGGCCAGGAATATACCGGCACCTACCATAATGGCACTTACTGATGTCTAAGTCAAGTTAGGCACGGCTAGGTGTGATTCTATAAACGGCGCCTGGCGGTTGATTGATATCCATGCCGAGCTGGGCCTAAGAGTTAGGCATCAAATATAGAATCAGGCCCATAATAGATATGGAACTGCCAAATACCAAGACAGACTCTCTGACGTTCAAAAACGCTTACATAGAAACATAGAACATGACGGCAGAAAAGGGCCAAGGCCCATCTAGTCTGCCCACACTAATGACCCACCCCCTAACTACCTCCATGAAGAGATCACACATGCCAATCCCATCTTTTCTTAAAATCTGGCATGCTGCTGGCCTCAATTACCTGTTGTGGAAGATTATTCCAGCGATCAACCACCCTTTCGGTGAAGAAATATTTTCTGGTGTCGCCATGAAATTTCCCACCCCTGATTTTCAACGGATGCCCTCTTGTTGCCGTGGGTCCTTTAAGGAAAAAGAGATCCTCTTCCACCTCAATACGGCCTATGACATATTTGAACGTCTCGATCATGTCTCCCCTCTCTCTGCGTTCCTCGAGTGAGTACAGCTGCAACTTACCCAGTCGTTCCTCATACGGGAGATCCTTGAGTCCTGAGACCATCCTGGTGGCCATTCGCTGAACCGACTCAACTCTCCGCACATCTTTTTAATAATGCGGCCTCCAGAATTGTACAATCGATACTAGACTTAGGAAACCCGTAATGGCGTGATATCTTGCTTTCTAGGACCCCTAACATTGACAGACTAGCAAAGGAAGGCGTGAAACTCACTCAGCACATTGCTGCAGCGCCGCTGTGTACCCCGAGCAGGGCAGCTTTCATGACGGGCAGATACGCCGTGAGATCAGGTAAGAGTCTTTTCGTGGATATCAGGAGCCACTTTTCTAGGAAGGTGCCCAGGTGAAACCCTCAAAAGAGGTGACTACCTTATATGAAATAGGTCCCAGAACCAGCCTGCTATCACATAAATTCCCATGCACCAATCCGCACCTGCTCCGAAGATAGTGTAACTTTGCGTACGTCTTCTATGCACGTGGTCACGTCTTGGAAATGGCACACTGACAAATCCACGCCCGACAATTGTGCGCCCGTACAAGTGCGCGCACAATTGGGAGAGAGAAGAAGCATAATCTTTATAATTTAGCTCTAGTCCTTTGTGAAATAAAGGTATTGGGGCCACTTGGAAATAGTGACAATAACATGATAACATGATCAAGTTTGAGTTAAAAACTAGAGTGAAGATACTAAGGACATGGGGAACTTGGAAGGAGCCTTTGTGTGTGGTAGACACCTGGCTGGACGCCCTGTCAATTGCACCCCGTGAAATGCGCACACCAAAGAGGGAACATTTGAAAGGAATATATTCATTGTGCTACTCTAAATCTGCCATAAGTGGAAATGTGGAAGGCCCAGATTTGCTCAGACTCCTCAGGCCCCTCCCAAGGGACGGGGCCTGAGGAGTCTGAACAAATCAGGGCCTTCCACATATCCACCTATGTAAAGGGTTCCCATAATCATTATCTAACCCTAGCACTAGATACCAAGTGAACCTTTTAAGTGGAATGGGGGGGTTCGGGGTTCCCCCACCCTACCCCCTCAAAAGACAAAATAGTATCCGCATGGAGCGCAATTGTCGGGGTGCATTTGACGGGTCACCTCCTATTCAGTGCGCACATTTATCATGCTTGCAAATGTCAGGGCGCATTTGTCATGGTGCAATTGTCAGGGCGCGCATTTGACAGGTCACCCTTTGAAATATATGGGCAACTCTGCCTCTGCTCTGCCCAAAATCTGTCCAGGGAACCCCAATGCACATCTGCGTGGAAGAACACAGTTTTTTTGGCATTCATGCTTTTTGGACCTGATGATATAAATGGTGCCTAGGTCGGTGAGTGCCTAGGGAAAAGGTATCGTATTTTCTATCATTTAATTTTCTGACAATATTTTATTTATATCCATATTTTACTCTTACAACCTCCCCGTTGTTCTAACCCTATATGTTTCTCTTGCACTATAACCATTGTAGTTCTTCCCCCATTCCAGCTTGTTACCAGTCTAGTATTGTATGTCTGTTCGAAGTTGTCCAAGTATGTTATTGTCCCCCCATTATAGTACTGTAATTCGCTTAGAAATATTTGATAAACATGTGTATCAAATTTTAAATAAAACTTGAAACTCGTCTACCACATGTCAATCAAATGTAGGCGTCATTTGTAGAATTGCACCTATTAGGCGCAGGTAGGTGTCTACAACTTAGGCCAAGGTGTTCCTTGCCTGGAATACTAATGCCTACCGTTGCCTACCAGTTTCCCACGCCCAAACTCTGCCTCCCTAATCATGCCTACTTTTTGTGCAGGCGCTGGTGGCACCTTGCTGAATTTGGTGCGGAACTTGAATTAATTGCTTTTTAATTTTTTTTTTTTTTAATTGGCTTTTAATGGTGTTTTCAATTATCATGCCAATTAAAAAAATGTTACATTCCACACCATCTGGTGCCGCCAGGCCTAGGTTCCATTTATAGAATCAGGCCCGTTGTGTGCCCCACATGAGAGCCCTTTTCACATGTAAAACAGGCTCGGGTACAAACTTAGGACCAGATTTAGGGTGAGGAACTGGCTGAGTGGAAGGCGACAGAGGGTAGTGGTCAATGGAGATCGCTCTGAGGAAAGGGATGATACCAGTGGTGCGCTTTAAGGTTCCATTCACGGGCCTATTCTTTTTTTGTAAGTGATATTGCTTGAAAGCTGTCTGGTAAGATTTGCCTCTCTGAGGATGATACCAAAATTTGCGATAAAAGTAGTGGATAGTTTTATACTTTATTAAAATTTGATTTAACGCTTAACATAAAATTTCAAAGCGTTGTACGTTAAAAATCTAAAGTAAACAAAAACAAAAACAGTAGAAAAGCAGACTAACTTGTGGGGGGAGGGGGGGAAAGGCTTAAGCAAGAATTGGGGGGGGGGAAAGGCTAAAGCAAGAAGGATAGAAGGGGGAAAATTACAATAAAAAAAAAAAACCAGGATAGAAACAAAGGGAAAAGATAGTGTGGGCATGGCTTCGCCCGGAAGTGGCCTTGGGCGGGCTTAAGCGTCGGTTCGCCTCTCCATAGACAGGAGACAAGACGCCTGAAATGCAGGACTTCAAACTGCTGGCCTACTTTTCAATAACAGTCTAAAGCAGTGGTCTCAAACTCGCGGCCTGCCAGGTACTATTTAGAGGACCTCGGCATGTTTATCATAATCACAAAAGTAAAATAAAACAGTTTCTTGATCATATGTTTCTTTAGCTATAAATGACAATATTATTTATAAGATTTATAAACTATAAAGAGTTTTACCTCATGCAAAATTGTCATCTAATATAATAAAATGATAGGCCGTGCATGCGCACTAAAAAAAACGTGTTCCCTGATCCGTCCCGAAAACACGAGTGCGCATGCGCGGGTTTTACGTCATCACCTACTCTCCAACTTGCGCCACCAATCACTGTCATCACCTGCTCTCTACCTCGCGACATCGATCACTCCTCCTGCACCATGCCTCGCCAGGCATGTCCGCAACCGGCCTCGAGCTCCTGGGGGCCGGCGGCGCGAGCCGCCCGGCGGTGCAGTGCTGAGGTCCCGCCTCCGCCCTACACGGCGCCCAGCCCTACACTGAGATCCGCGATCGTGTTGCCATGGAAACCCCGCCGCAGCCTCGCGGCTAGGTAGGGGGACAACAATCGCGCTTATGTTCAAGCCGCCGCCACGACTCCTCTCTCGAACCGCACCAGGATCGAGAGAGGAGCTGCGGCGGGGGCTTGAGCATAAGCGCCATTGTTGTTCCCCTACCTAGCAGGCGGTCTTCCTCACCCGGACCCACCGTTCCTTCCCTTCAGTTCAGCTCCGCCTATGTTAAAAGGAGCTGCTTTGAAATTGGAGCCCTGCCGCCACCGTAACACGTTCCCTTTGCCGCGGTCCCATATGTCAGAGAAGGGGCGGGACCAAGGCAGAGGGGAAAGTGCTACGGCAGTGGCAGGCCTCCGATTTCGACGCGGCTCCTTTTAACATTGGTGGAGCTGCACTGCACTTGATGGAGGGAGGGAAAGAACACTAGTTTCTTTAATAAGACATTAACTCTTTTTTCAGAGGCCCTCCAAGTACCTACAAATCCAAAATGTGGCCCTGCAAAGGGTTTGAGTTTGAGACCACTGGTCTAAAGCAAACCAGCTATCGTGCCATGTATAACTCCAAATGCAAAGAACTAAACTTTGATATATAGACACTGGGGATATCTCAGAACGCTACTCTGAAAGATATCAGCGTAGCAGCACTCCTCACTGAGTTCACCCTGTGTATATCAAACCTAATATTTTTTTATTTTTTTCTTATTATATTTTATAGTTAAAGCTGTTAGTACATGTCATCCTTAAATTGTAAGCTCTCTGAGGACAAGGAAATACCTACTATACCTGAAATGTAATTTATTTGCATCTTGGATTTGGGTAGATCAGCAATCAAATCCCAATGCCATTAAGAGTGCGGTCTCTCTGCCAAGAGTGCACACGATTATCAGAAAGTGAAAAAACTCAAAATGTTGTTTTCCTGCTCGTTATTTTTTTTTAAATGATATGCAATGACATGAGTTACTGGGCAGACTTGCACGGTCTGTGTCTGTGTATGGCGGTTTGGTGGAGGATGGGCAGGGGAGGGCTTCAATGGCTGGGAGGGTGTAGATGGGCTGGAGTAAGTCTTAACAGAGATTTCGGCAGTTGGAACCCAAGCACAGTACCGGTTAAAGCTTTGGATTCTTGCCCAGAAATAGATAAGAAGAAAAAATTAAAAAAAATAAATAAATAAAATTTTTTTTTTAAATTGAATCAGGTTGGGCAGACTGGATGGACCATTCGGGTCTTTATCTGCCGTCATCTACTATGCATACTATGGGATACACTTTTGTCCTTTTACCTTATAATGAGAAAATGCCTTAACTTTCTGTCACACATTCAGGCATGGATTCTGCAAATTTTTTTCGTATTCTATTTTGGATTGGTGGGTCAGGGGGACTCCCACCAAATGAAACAACATTTGCCAAAGTCCTACAACAACAAGGTTACACCACTGGACTTATAGGTATGGAGCTTCTTGTTTTCTTATGCACTTTAATATTTATTTATTTAAAAAATTTCTATACCATTTTACATCAAAACGGTTTACAAAATGGTTACATACACAAAATCTTAAAACAAACTAAAACAAGTAGAAACAGAAGAATGCATCCACAAATAATTGTGTTTTAGCAATTTTCTGAATGAACTCCTATCACTGCATTTCCAAATTTTTCCTGCAAGGGTATTCCACAATTTTACTCCTGCACATGAAAAGGTCTTTGCATTGGTTTCAGCATATTTTTGGGTTAGCATTTGCTTTCAGTAATGCAGAATTTTCAGAATGCAATGATCTTGTTGGTTGATAACTAGACATCTTGCTCTTAAAAATTTTGGGATTGTGCCATATAAAAATTGGTGACAAATCATAGTAATAGTAATTAGTTGCTTACATTTTGTGTTTATACAGTATTTTTTTAAAACCATTGTAAACTGTCCATTCTTGAAGATTTTTGCCTTTGTTTTGACCTATGAGTTTTTACCTCCACTGTTATTCCAATCATTGCAGCAGTGGACCTTGGCTAGAGGCAATGCACCAGGCCTCTCTTCTAGAACTCTCTAATCATAGGCCTTGGTGTCGCCCTCGAACAAAGCATGCCTACTTTTCCCATTGAAAAGATGACCTGACTCCAGGAATGAACCAGGGATCTTCTGATTTATAGACTTGCCGTTGTTCCCATTTATGTTTCTTGCATTGTAATATACCACTTTTCACTTGCAAAATCAAGATGGTTTACAATTCAGGCATCACAGATTAGAAACAAGACACCACTGTAATAGAAATATAGGGGAGGGAGAAATGAGGTGATTGTTACTGGAATTCACTTAGAGGAAGGAAAGGTGAGAAGTGGAGTGCCTCAGGGATCGGTGTGGTGTCCGATTCTGTTCTATATGTTTGTGAGCGACATAGCTGAAGAGTTAGAAAATAAGGTTTGCCTTTTTGCGGATGATACCAAGATTTGTAACAGAGTGGACACCCCTGAGGGAGCCATAAGTGATGGGAGGTGGTAGTTTTTGGCCAGCGTGGGGGTTAGCGCGTGATGAAAATTCACGCGCGTTAACCCCGCTAGCGCGGCTTAGTAAAAGGAGCCCATAGAAATTGGTTGACCATAAAATAATACTGGTTAAAAAAAAAAGATTTCATAATTATCATTTTTTTCCACTGAAGATATAGTAACCAAATAGAGTTAATCTCTTGGTTATGGAATCCTGAGTTGTTTCTAAAAATTTTGTAAGATCTAAAATATCTGGGGAATTTATATTATCTTTCCCACCGTCTTGCACAACCTCTCTGGTTTCACATGGTACATAATAAGCATTAACAATTTCTTTATCGTATAGAACCAGTTGAAGTACATCCTTAAAATACATTTTGAAAAATTCCCTAGGAGAAAGGAAATGAGTCACAGGAAGATTCAGAAATCTTAAATTAGTCACCCTAGAAACATTCTCAACAGCTTCCAATTTGTGCTGACTGGAGAAACTGGGGCTCTTTTCCCTGGAAAAGCGGAGGCTTAGAGGGGACATGATAGAAACTTACAAGATCATGAAGGGCATAGAGAAAGTGGAGAGGGGCAGATTCTTCAAACTTTCAAAAACTACAAGAACGAGAGGGCATTTGGAAAAATTAAGAGGGGACAGATTCAGAACCAATGCTAGGAAGTTCTTCTTCACCCACAGGGTGGTGGACACCTGGAATGCGCTTCCAGAGGGTGTGATAGGACAGGGTACGGTATTTGGGTTTCAAGAAAGGATTAGATGTTTTCCTGAAGGAAAAGGGGATTGAAGGGTATAGACAGAGGATTAATATGCAGGTCCTGGACCTGGTAGGCCACCGCATGAGTGGACTGCTGGGCATGATGGACCTCTGGTCTGACCCAGCAGAGGCACTGCTTATGTTCTTATGTACCATGGTTGATCTTATGTCTCGTTCTGTAAATGTATTAGAAGCTTCCTCAGTAAATTGACTATATTGCGACAAATTATCTTGTAATGTCTTATCTAATGTATTTATTGCTAGCATTATGTCTCTTAAAGAACAGTCACATTCTTCTGAGGAAGACTCATTGAATGAATGTTAATTAAAAGAAACCTTAACTGTTCCAGTTTCAGAAATCTCCGACTGCTGAGATAATTCAAAAGATTCTTGATCTTTTTGAGCCTTCCTGTAGAAAAGTTAACTTCGGAACTTCCTTAGGAGAAAGATCAAGTTTCTCACAAACAGGTTGCGGGGGCAGGGTGGGGCCCCCCGTATTAATAGGAAAGTTTTGAGAGGAGGGGAAGAGTCAACGGACGATGACACAGTTGTAAAAATTAAGGGCTCTTTTTACAAAGGTTGCGCTAGTGTTTTTTAGCAAAATGCCACGCCCGCTAGCCGCTACCGCCTCCTTTTAATCAGGTGGTAATTTTTGGGCTAGCGCGCGCTATAACACACGCTGATCTTGTGCAGGCGCTAAAAATGCTAGTACACCTTTGTAAAAGGAGCCCTAAATGTTTATCCATTGGACCCTTAATCTGCATTTATTTATTATTTATATACCACTTATAGCCTAAGTGGTTTATATGCAGGTACTCAAGCATTTTTCCCTCTCTGTCCTGTCTTCCTGTTTAATCCTCCCTTTCTTTTCCCCATCTACAAAGAGCGGAGAAGAGTTCTACACTCCATGCTCCGAAGTGCTTCAAAGGTGCATGCACCTTTGGACACGCTCCTTTGGATACATGCCTGCGGCCACATGCCCCAAACATCCAGATATCCCAGCCTGCTAAGACCCCTCTCCGGCTTGGTTAGTGGGGCGTCCAGCCAGGTGCCTGACACACACAAAGGCTCCTTCCAAGCTCCCCGTGTCCTTAGTATCTTCACTCTAGTTTTTAACACAAATTTGATCATGTTATCATGTTATTGTCACTATTTCCAAGTGGCCCCAATACCTTCATTTCACTAAGAACTAGAGCTAAATTATAAAGATTATGCTTCTTCTCTCTCCCAATTGCTTTACCTTTTCCTAGCATAAAGTTCATTAGGACTCTGGAAGGGGATCATGCCCTTTAGCTGATAAGAACTGAATATCAGTAATTTTGCTATCTCCCAGTCTATTAAAACCAAAATTTGCAACCATATTATCAACAAATCAGAGAAAATATTTCATCACTCAGCGTGTAATTGAACTCTGGAATTCATTGACAGAGGATGTGGTGAAAGCAGTTAGCTTAGCAGAGTTTATAAAAGGCTTGGATAATTTCCTAAAAGAAAGAAAAAAAAACAAACAACTCCAGAAGCCATTATTAAGATAGACTTGGGAAAATCCACTGCTTATTTCTAGGATAAACAGCATAAAATTTATTTTACTCTTTTGGGATCTTGCCAGGTACTCGTGACCTGGATTGGTCACTGTTGGAAACAGAACACTGGACTTGATGGTTCTTTGGTCAGTCCCAGCATGGCAAGGAACAGGACAATTCAGCATGGTCACGTCAGAGCAGGCCTTTCAGCACAGGACAGTTCATCATGGCCCTTTCAGCGCGGGCTGTTTCATCTCTTAATATTAAGACACTCTCTTATAGACAACCTTTTACTTCGGAAGTCTTCCCTCTGGACAACTTTCTGTTCCAACATAAAGGGAAACCTAACGATTCACTTGAATGATCTGAGATCAGGCTCCCCCCCATCAAACCTTTAAATCACTAGATGTGGAGGCAATATAAGAAGACAGTAGGTGGGTAAAGGGAAAGGAGTGAACTATGCCCTTTCCAGAGTCCTAATGAATTTTATGCTAGGAAAAGGTAAAGCAATTGGGAGAGAGAAGAAGCATAATCTTTATAATTTAGCTCTAGTCCTTAGTGAAATGAAGGTATTGGGGCCACCTGGAAATAGTGACAGTAACATGATAACATGATCAAATTTGAGTTAAAAACTAGAGTGAAGATACTAAGGACACGGGGAGCTTGGAAGGAGCCTTTGTGTGGCAGGCACCTGGCTGGACGCCCCACTAACCAAGCCGGAGAGGGGTCTTAGCAGGCTGGGATATCTGGACGTCTGGGGCATGTGGCCGCAGGCGTGTATCCGAAGGGGCGTGTCCAAAGGTGCATGCACCTTTGAAGCTCTTCGGAGCATGGAATGTAGAACTCTTCTCCGCTCTTTGTAGATGGGGAAAAGAAAGGGAGGATTAAACAGGAAGACAGGACAGAGAGGGAAAAATGCCACCCTCTTTCAAACCTTGAAGTCACCAGATGATGCGAAGGCAGGAGAAGAAGACCACAGATGGATGAAGGGAAGGGAAAGAAGCACCAATGGGGGGTGGGTGGTGTGAGTTTATTCTCCCCTCTCTTTCAAACTCGCAACTTCAGCAATGTGAGCACTCGCCATTGCAACTGCCATGATGAAACTGCTGCGGTTAAACGGCCATGCTGAACCGGGCTGGCTGAAACAATCACACTGAATCGTCCCAGGCCCGTATGGCACCTCTTATGCGCTTTACGTTCTTAACTAAATAGTTAATCCCGAGGTTAGGATTCCCTGTGCTTATTCTTTGTACAAGACTCTACATTGCTAGATGCACTAAAGATAGCGACTCGAACGCTGTTGGCCGATTCTCCAGCAGCGATCAATGAGCTATCAAGTTTACGTGCAAATGATTTGCACGGAGGTGCAAATCATTTGCATGCAAACATGACCGATCAGTCGCTCCGTGAGCGATTGAGACATGCACAGAGCCCTAGCAGCAGTGACAGGGGAAGCAGCCTCCTATCACTGCTGTTAGGGCACCGCGATTGTCCCCACGGCAGTGAAAATGGCAGGAGGGATGCCTACTCTCTCCTGCCCATGTGACTGCCCCCTCCCCTCCATGGCAGCAATGCGGCAGGAGGGATGCCAACTCCCTCCTGCCACCAGAGGTCCCCCGCTGTCCCCGCCACCCTCCAAACCCCCCAAAATGGTAGGACAGATGCCAACTCCCTCCTGCAACCAGAGGTCCTCCGCTGTCTCCGCCACCCTCCAAACCCCCCAAAATGGTAGGACAGATGCCCATTCTCTCCTGCCACCAGATGCCCCCCACCCCACCCTGAACCTCCCCCCAAACCTCCGACATACCTCTTTAAAACGTTGGAAGCAGAAAGCCTGCAGAGAGGCTCCTGCTTTGGCTGCTGGTCCCAAATGATGCATCTTCCCCTTCCTGGTGCATCGTGTGATGCACGGGGAGGGGCCAAAGACATGATGCACTAGGAAGGGGAAGATGCATCAAGGGGTGGGGCCTTAGGTGTCTGAGTCAATCAGGCCTAGGCACCTTAGGAAGGTGCATCAAGGGGTGGGGCCTTAGGTGTCTGAGTCAATCAGGCTGTTCTGCCACTTATTTCTGCCCAATGGGATGATCAGTAACCCTCAGAAAGGCACCCAGACAATATAAAGCTTAAACAATAACACTTTATTACATGCATAGATAAATATTAAAATAGATTAACATCACCGTATTTCCGGACATCACTATCCCTCACAATCTGGAACCCAAAGCGATTGATAGGAAAGGAGAATCGAACGGGCTGTCCCTTGTTGCAACGAAATTGGATTCAAATTCTATGGGCTGAGTTTTTCTCTTTTATAGAGAAAAACTGCTGTCCTCTTAGTAAGACAGTTGGTACTGGTCCTTTGTTATTTGTTTTGACAACACATAGATCAGAATGTCATAAGGAGGTCTTACAGTAAACTGGCTTCTCATCTGGTTTCACTCTTTCTTTGATGTGATGTAGGCAACATTCAGGTCAAAATGTCAGATTGTCAGATAAACAGACTTGTGGATTCATGTCGGTAGCATGCTGACTTTCAGTTACCCCTCTGGCCAGTTTCTTTGTTTGGATAACATTCAGGTCCCATCTGGCGTTACTGTCCTTTTGAGGTTATTAATGAGGTGTTGCAGGGACTAGTAAACGGTTGGTCTTGCTCTTTTGTTCTCTGTTTTGGTGACACTCAGGTCTGTCCTTACTGATGTTATTTGAGCAGTACGCATTGCAACTGAAGTCAGGGAAAAGCTGTTGGGTTCTTAGTAAAGCATTTGATGTTGTCAAGGTAATACTAAGGTTAAGGAGGTTAGGAAAACAGACTTGAGGAGACATGTATGCTAAGTTTATTTACCCCCGGGCCCTAGGCCTAACATTGGCCTAGGCACCTCCCTCTGTATCTAGGATACTGAGGGAAGATGCTAAGGCCCTTATTGGCTTGACTAATCAGGGCAGCCCCCCTGCCATTTTTTTGGGTGGTAGGGGACGGCGGGAGACCTCCGGTGGCAGAAAGGAGTGGGCATACCTCAGGGGTTCGGGGGGGGAGCATAATTATTGGGGAGGGCCTGCGGCGGCAGGGGGGAACTTTTTTCTTTTTTTTTTGAGACAGCTAATTTGCATGTAATATATACAAAATGTTTGTACCATTGAAAAAAACCCCAGGCAGACCTATCGGTAACACAATTGTTTTTTTACAATCGCTAAAACCCCATGCAAAATAGCCAAGCAATGTTAGTGCATCAATTGCTTGGCTATTTTGCATGGAGTTTTAGCTAATTTGCATGGCCGAATCGGAAAATGGGCAATTGAGGAGGAAAAACACGCGGTGGGCCGTTTTGTGCATCGGGTCGGCAACAGCGATCGTCGCTAAAGCTGTGCGAACAGGTCTAGTGACGATCGCTGACTTTAGTGCATCCCCCAGTTAAACACTTAAACTGATCAACTAAAGCCACTGGGGTATAATTGTTAACCTTTTGTGTTTCACAGGAAAATGGCATCTGGGAGTGAACTGCGAATCCCACACTGACCACTGCCACCATCCCTTAAACCACGGCTTTGATTACTTTTATGGCATGCCTCACACTCTTCTCAATGACTGTCAGCCAGGAAAGCCTTCTGAACTAGGCCTAGTTCTCAGATACCGACTGTGGTTTTGTACACAAATGATTGCCCTCGCTGTGCTTACAGCAGTCCTCGTAAAACTCACTGGTTTCTGTCCATTCTCTTGGAAAATGATCACCTCCTTGGCGCTATTTGGAATTTTGTTTTTCATATCTTGGTACTCCAGCTATGGATTCATCCGGTACTGGGACTGTTTAATGATGAGAAACTACGAAGTTACTGAACAACCAATGAAAGTGGAAAGAGCATACTCTCTCGTGTTGAAGGAAGCAGTTTCATTCATTGAAAGGTAACATGTTTTTGATTAGATTTGGATTAGAGAATGACACGGGGACAATTTTTCCCCCCATCCCCGCAGGGACTCAATCTCCCTGTCCTGTCCCCGCAAGTTTTGTCACTTTCCCTGCCCCATTCCTTTAAGCTCTGCCTTAACTGCACAAGCCTCGAACACTTATGATTTTAAAGTGTTCAAGGCTTGTGCAGATGAGGACGGAACTTAGGAATGAGGCATTATGACATCACAATCTGAGCTCTAGAATGTTGCCACTTATGATTTTAGTGTTTGAGGCTTGTGCAGATGAGAACGGAGCTTAGGCATTGGTGGAATGAGGCATTATGACATCACAATCTGAGCTCTAGAATGTTGCCACTTATGATTTTAGTGTTTGAGGCTTGTGCAGATGAGAACGGAGCTTAGGCATTGGTGGAATGAGGCATTATGACATCACAATCTGAGCTCTAGAATGTTGCCACTTATGATTTTAGTGTTTGAGGCTTGTGCAGATGAGAACGGAGCTTAGGCATTGGTGGAATGAGGCATTATGACATCACAATCTGAGCTCTAGAATGTTGCCACTTATGATTTTAAAATGTTTGAGGCTTGTGCAGATGAGAACGGAGCTTACAGGAATGGGGCAGGGACAGGAAAAGAACTTGTGGGGATGGGGACGGGAAAATGAGTTCCCGCGTGGACAGGGAAAAATTGTCCCTGTGTCATTCTCTAATTTGGATCTACTGTAGCTTGGTGCAGTCGTTTCAGTTTTGAGTTAAGAGGTAAACCTTTGGAGAAATTGTTCAGTGGAGAGCATCAGATTGGAAAGTATTTCTTTTGAAGCTCATATTTAAAGGGTCTAGACTACTAATTTTGAGATTTGGACTTCTAAATTGGCCTCTTTGAATAGAGCAGATTGTCTAAATTTATGCTCCTAGTTTCAATAGACCATTAAATTTAGGAGCAAGAGTGGGTGGCAACAGGAGCAAATATAGGGCAAGAGCTTAGCACTGATTTTCAGCATCTAAATTAGGGGCCAAAATCCTGGTCTCAATTCAATAACTTTTAAGCTACTAAATTTAGATGAATTTTCACCTCAAAACTTAGAGGCCTTTTTACTTAGGTTTACCATATTTTAGCAGCTACTTTCCTTTATAGAATAGTCTCCTAGTTGGCGTTCTCTAGGGGCACCATTATAGAATTGCCTTCTTTTTGTAACTCCACTCTTGTGTTTGATAGCTCAGTGTTGTAGCAGAATGAAGGAAGTCAACAAACAATATACAGTGGTACCTCGGTTTACGAGTGCACCGGTTTGCGAGTGTTTTGCAAGACGAGCAAAACACTCAGCAAACTTTTGTCTCGTAAACCGAGCACTGCCCCGATAAACGAGCACTCAGCAATGGTGGCCCAGGGGTGAGTACCTGCCTGCGGGTGCTGCACAGCGATTCGAAAGAGGTGCCTTCCTTGCCTCAGGGGGCCCCATGCGGCTGCCCTCCTGCTTCGGCGATGCCTCTGCCGTCCGTCAGCGCTCTCCCGGCTCCCATCTAAACTAGCCGCCATCCTGAATGAGCATGCACGACTTCTCCTAAGTCAGCCGCTGCCCCGACAACACGCTCACCACGTACAAGCACGCAGGACTGACTTAGGAGAAGAGAGAGAAGTCGCGTGCATGCTCATTCAGGATGGCGGCCGGTTTAGATGGGAGCCGGGAGAGCGCTGACGGACGGCAGAGGCATTGCTGAAGCAGGAGGGCAGCTGCATGGGGACCCCGAGGCAAGGAAGGCACCACTTTCGAATCACTGTGAAGCTCCCACAGGCAGGTACTCACCCCTGGGCCACCATTGCAAACTTCGGTTGTGGAACGAATCTTCTGAGTTTGCATTAAAGCCTATGGGGAACTTTGCTTTGCAAAACAAGCATTTTGGATTACGAGCATGATCCTGGAACGGATTATGCTCGTAAACCAAGATACCACTGTACTTAGGTTTATTATATCATGGCTCAACCCAGGGCTCCTTTTATCATGCCGCGCTAGCGGGGTTAACGCATGCGACTTTTCATCGCGCATTAACCCCCCCGCGGCTGGCCTAAAAACTACAGCCTGCTCAAGAGGAGGCGGTAACGGCAAGCGCGGCCGGCGGTTTAGCGCGCGGTATTACGCTTGTTAAACCGCTGACGCGCCTTTGTAAAAGGAGCCCCCAGTTCCACCTCCAGCCCTGGTCCCGCCCAGTTCCACATCCAGCCCCGCCCTGTTCCGTCCCCCAGCCCCCGCCCCCACAAAACCTCCTCTCTTCTTCCTGATGAGCTCCGGCCAGGTCTGGAGGGCCTGGAGCATGCGCGGAAGTGTCTGACATCATCTGCGCATGCTCAGAGGCCCTCCGGTTGTGGCCAGACCTCATCGGGGCTTTCCAAAACTCAGACAAACTGCCGGGCTTTCCATCCATAGAACATAGAAACATAGAAAGATGACGGCAGAAAAGGGCTATAGCCCATCAAGTCTGCCCACTCTACTGTCCCACCCCATTAAGTCAGAGTGCTGCTCGACCCACATAGAGATCCCACGTGGATGTCCCATTTATTCTTAAAGTCGAGCACGCTAGTGGCCTTGATCACCTGCACCGGTAGTTTGTTCCAGTGATCCACCACCCTTTCTGTAAAGAAATACTTCCTGGTGTCACCACCAAATCTCCCTCCTCCGAGTTTGAGCGGGTGCCCCCTTGTGACTGAAGGTCCCTTAGGAAAGAATATGTCGTTTTCCACCTCGACACGACCTGTGACGTACTTAAATGTCTCAATCATGTCACCCCTCTCCCTGCGCTCCTCTAGAGAGTAGAGCTGCAACTTGCCCAGTCTTTCCTCGTATGAGAGACCCTTGAGCCCGAAGACCATCCTAGTGGCCATTCGCTGGACTGACTCAGCTCGAAGTACATCTTTACGGTAATGTGGCCTCCAGATGTACTTCGAGCTGCACAGTCCTTTAAAAAGAGGACGTCTGGTAACACTACGCATACTTCATGTTCTAGCTGTACATTAGAGAGACCTTCTCAGTGCTCACTAAAAACTGAGTGGCACTTGCTTTTGACTCTCCTAAAGAAGCTCTTCCTCTTGGTGTTTGTCCAAAGCCTGAACTTTTCCCAAGGAGTAACAGGCTGATATCTCTGCTTCTAGGAGCAGGAGAGGGCCTTTCCTTCTGTTCGTTTCCTTCTTACACGTGCACACACCGCTCGTCACCAGCGAGAGGTTCGTTGGCCGCAGTCAGCATGGATTATATGGAGATAATGTGGAGGAGATGGACTGGATGATTGGTAAGTGACTTTTATGTCTGACCTCGAGACTACCTCTACGTCAGGAAGCAGGTGGCTCTTCTCCTGATCCTTCAGTACATAGGGTGACTAACTATACGCTCGTTCTGCACCTGTAACCTAGATCAGTTTCTTATATCTTGTTTAACCCTTTCAGGACCAAGGGACATATTTGTCCCATAACTTTAAAATCCTATAAATTTTGATTGGGATAGTCTACAGTTCTAAATTTGATATGTACGGATTCCATATGATACTGCCTTTATGTAAACAAACTGGTTCCGACATTCATTCATTAGCGTCGTTGCCAGATTGACGAGAAGATTCACTTGCCACACTGTCCATAAGCCAGAAGTGTGATTTTAAAAAAAAAAAATAATGATATTTCACAAAAAAAAATCAATTTTTTGGCATCTGCAAGCCCTTTTTACCATAAAAATGTCGTCAAAACCACAAAAATTGGCCTACGATCCTTATGGTCCTGAAAGGGTTAACTGTAGAAAGAATTTGACTTGAGTTTAGCCACCCATCTATTTATCCCAATTGACTCTGTACCAACCATCTTGCCCCTGTTCTCTTAGGCTTCTGTGGCTGGAGTCATGAATGTTGCTGTTTTCTGGGTAGGTAGAACTAGGGGTACCAGATTTTACGTTAGTAAAATCCAGACCCCCCTAGACCCTCTCTCAGGCCCGTCCGGTTCCACCCATCCCCACTCTGTTATGCCCCAGCTCCGCCCTCAGCCCCCCCCCCCACACCCCAACTGCCTGTTCGTCAGGCAGGAAGGCATCTGTGCATTCGCGGATGCCCCCTCCTGATGCAATTTCTTTTCAAAATCTGAATAAAGTGCCAGGTTTTGAAAAGCCATCCGGACCCCGTACATGTCCTCAAAAGGAGGACATGTCTGGGGAAATCCAGACGACCGGTAACCCTAGTTAGAGCCAATGTTTCAGCCATCATGCTGTGGTTTTCTTCAGGGTATGTTGCGAGGCCTGCAGTTTGTCTATATATATATATTTAGTGGGTCTACTGACCTGATTGAGAACAGGGAGGACCATTGGTCATAATTTGAATTTTCTCTCTCCAGCTAAAAGTTTCCACTCCCTTTTTTCTTTTTTTTAAAAATTCTTTATTCATTTTGAAAACTTACAGCAAGCGTACAGGAATATATCATTAGTAACAACAATAACACTTGGAATTCTCATATAATTCTAAAAACATAAAAATTATATCCCATCCCACCCACCTTCTTTCAAATATTATAATCAATTATATCATAAATATAATATAAACATATAATTTAGTGAAATTTCCAGAAAAACTCCCCCCACCCCCCCCTGTGTGTACATATATTCATCCAAGGAAAATGATGTATACTCATTACAATATTGTTCCAATGGCCCCCCAGATCTTTATAAAATTATTATAGTTCCCTTTCTGTATTGCAATTACTCTTTCCATCTTAAAAATATGGCATACCGAATTCCACCAAAATGTATAATTAAGATTAGTATAATTTTTCCAGTTATTAGTGATATGCTGAATAGCAACCCCAATCAAGATTAATAATAGTTTGTTATTATGTGCTGATATTTGACTTTTTTTCCTCATAGACATGCCAAACAGAATAGTATCATAGGATAATGCAACATGGTTTTTCTAATAGACAATTTATTTGAGTCCAAATTGAATTCCAAAATAATCTTATACAGGGACAATGGTAAATTAAATGATCAAGTGTCCCCATTTCCAGATTACAATACCAACTTTTGTAAACGAACAGGGGTCCAAAACGCTTTAGGCAACAAAAAGAACCAAGTTTGCCTCATAGATGCTGATACTGTACATCTCATTCTCCAAGACCAAATTCGTGGCCATTGAGATGCAGAAATTTGCTGCTTAATCTCAATGCTCCAAATGTCTCTAAGACCGTTTTTTGGTCTTTTATTCATATATCCAGATATTAATTTATACCACAATGCGGCTTGATGTCCCAGGAAGTCCGCTTGAAAGCATAGGAACTCTAGACTATAATGATTATTCAATGTTTTCCATTCAGGGAACCCCACTTGAATAGCCTGCTTCAGCTGCAACCATTTAAAACTTTGTGATTTATTAAGACCAAATCTATGCTGCAGCTGTGAAAATTCAAGCAGTTTACCATCTGAAATAACATCATTCAGAGTTTGAATACCTGCAATAATCCAGTTCTTCCATAAAATTTTAGATCCGCCAATTTGAATCTTGGAGTTTATCCATAAAGACTGATTCGTTGATTTACTAATTGGAATAGGTGTTAAGTTACATGTTCCACTCCCTTTTTTCTGACAGAATTTAAAAATAAATGTGACCACAGAATTCCCCACCAGAATTTAAAATTGTGTCCAATAGACATATCCACCAAAATTCAAATTTGTGTTACCAACTAACTTTCCCGCCAAATTCAAATCTGAGACCAACAGATTTTTCCCGCCACATTTAAAATTTTGTGACCAACGAACTTTCCCGCCAAAATTCACAATCATGACCAATGGTCCTCCCTGTTCTCAGTCAGGTCAGCGGACCAAATATATATATAAAGACAAACTGCAGGCCTCACAGCACACCCTGAGGGAAACCATGGCATGATGGCTGAAATGTCAGTTCTACCTACCCAGATGCGGCGAGACCCAGAAAACAGTAACAATCATCTTGTCCCTATCTATATATCTGCACTTGGCCGCTTGGCTATAAGATAAGCTGTATTGTAGAAAAGCATTACTGGATCAGACTGGATGGACCATTCGGGTCTTTATCTGCTGTCATCTACTATATTACCATCATATCTATGTTATTTGAATGTTCTAATCTGTGCATATTAGGTATTTCATAAGTATTTTGCTGACATCATATTATATCTCTGTTATTTGAATTTTAGTGCTGTTAAATATGTATATTTTGATACTGTTTCATGGTAGTCCTATTAGATTTCAACTTGCTGATTTCAAGGTTACCTCATTCATTGTATCTATATTCGTTTGGTCATTCTACCACTGTTATGCCGTTAACAAAATTGCAAGTTTTGTGTTAAACTATACCTACTCTGTAGCTCCATGAGTGATTCCCAATAAAAAAAATAATAAAATTTTGTCAGTCAAAACAAAGATCCTTAAGAGTGAAAGACAATGTAAAATTGAATATTTCTGTTAGCTATCGAGATGCAATATATCATAATAGAAGCAGCCTCCCCTATTACAACACACTCATGAAAACCAAATAATATTACTTGCATATGCCCACATCGCAATCCCCAAATCATATCATAATCACCCTCCTCTACCCCCCTTCCTTGGATGTGCAGTTATAGCTAACAGGATAAGGTGTAAATATTCAAAAGTGTTTATTCATTCATTACAAAATTTTGCCAGCGGGTCCCAAACTTCCCTAAATTCCTTATATTGCCCTGATTTTATTGCCCGTATTTGTTCCAATTTATATGTTTGACATAAAGATGCCCACCAAAAACCATAATTTAATCTTTCCCAATTTTTCCAGTTTTTTTTGTAATTAATTGTATGGCAACTCCTGCCATTATGTAAAGCAATTTATTTTTGTTTACATTTATTGGACTTTTAGGCATTATTAGCGTTCCAAACATTACTATATCATATGCTAATGATAATGGAATTTCCAAAATTGTATTTATTTGACCCATATGGATTTCCAAAAATTAAATATTAAAGGACAATAGAAAATCAGATGATCCAGTGTCCCTATACAGATTTAAGATCAGGACATGTACATTCGGTGTAGAATGGGGGGGAATCAAAGGGTTACAACAAGATTTAGGGACTGGACATGAGGAAAGAGCAGGGGGTAGGCTCCTGGGATTTCACTATAGGTCATTTCGAATAGGAATTCAATGAACGTCGGAGCATTTACCTCACTGGTCCACGGTAAAATGCTCTCATGCTGCTTAGTAAAAGGAGCCCTAAGTTAGTACATTAGCACATAAGAATTGCCGCTGCTGGATCAGACCAGTGGTCCATCGTGCCCAGCAGTCCGCTCACGCGGCGGCCCTCTGGTCAAAGGCCAGCGCCCTAACTGAGACTAGCCCTACCTGCGTACATTCCGGTTCAGCAGGAACTTGTCTAACTTTGTCTTGAATCCCTAGAGGGTGTTTTCCCCTATGACAGGCTCCAGAAGAGCTTTCCAGTTTTCTACCACTCTCTGGGTGAAGAAGAACTTCCTTAAGTTCGTACGGAATCTATCCCTTTTCAATTTTAGAGAGTGCCTTTTCGTTCTCCTTACCTTGGAGAGAGTGAATAACCTGTCCTTATCTACTAAGTCTATTCACTTCAGTACCTTGAATGTTTCGATGATGTAGTCCAATGTAAACATATCACTCTAAACATATTCTTCAATTTAGGCAGTCTAATGTATCTACCATATGATATTACTTTCAGGCCAGATTTTGGACGCTGTTGACAAGGAAGGTTTGCAAAACAACACACTAACCTATTTTGCCTCGGATCATGGGGGATTTTTGGAGGCTCGGGAAGGAGACGCTCAGTTGGGTGGCTGGAATGGGATTTACAAAGGTAAGATAAAGTGGTGTAAGCTCTATGCTCCCCTTAAACTAGTGGATTAACTGCAATTAATTCAGTTTCAAAATGGAGCACTGGATGAATTATGAATGGTAGAATTTAGAAAGTGTTTTTCTGTCTATTGTACATACATCATGTTTTAAGTTCAGATTTTTATACGTGTAAAAAGGGGATCCAGGTGTATATTTGGAGACTATAAGGGGGGACCTTTCACAAAAAATTTTTTGGGTTTGGGACCAGGGTTGGGGCAGTTAGGGTGATATTCTATAATTGGCACTGAACCTTAGATGCCAGTAAGCGACTTGCCAGTGCCTAAGTTAATTGAGAAACACTGTTTAAGATGGCAAAAAACGGTTAAATTAAAGCACCTACGAGCACCGGAATCGTGCCTACGTATGCATTTTATGGCACATAATGCCACTATGAGCATGGCTAGTGCCAGAAATGGCATTAGACACCTTACAATGCCTACGTAAGCACAATTCACAGCGTAGATAGGTGCTAGAAATGTAGGCCTCGAAAACCATGGCCTACATTTCTGGCACCTATCTTTCACCAAGGCGTGATTCTTTATAAGGTGCCGTAACGTGACTGACACACGATCAACAGCCATTTTTTTAGGTGGCCGCCAGTATCGGTGTCCTATAGAGAATCCGGGCCTTACGTCACACACACTGCGTTTTTCACAGGCTGCTCCACTCTTAGGCCCTGATTCTGAAAAGTGCCGTCCCAATTTTAGGCAGCTGTAGGCGTCCTACAGCTGTCTAATCAACCAATCGGGATGCACGTTTTTTAAAAAAATGCTCCCCAGGCAGGCCGCCTATATTGTGCGTCTCCCTAGTAGAGGAAGAGACGCGGCCGCTATACTTATCGCGGCAAGGGATCTCCCTGCCGCAATAAGTATAGCAGCCGCGGCCGCCTGTCCGATCACCAGCAGGAGGGTGCCGAACCTCTCCCGGGCGTCCTATACAGAATTAGGGCCTTAATGTCTTTGTGGTAAATAACAAGGACAAAAAGAAAACCAGTTTGGCAGAGGTAACAATCCAACATTATTTACAAAGTCCTTTTATTATGTTCTCTCAGGGTTTCCGCAGCTGGCATTGTGCTTGTTGCAGGTATCCGGGTCTCGCTGAGATGCAGCGAGACCCGGAAACCTGCAACAAGTCCTTTCATCTTCCTTGTGAGAATATGTGAATATCATCTTTAACTCTCCTTTATAATAGCGCAGCATATAGTATAAATATGTTTAGAAAACAAACAGGAGAAACTGCCTTCACGATAGTGAGAAGCATAAAATGACAACGAAGGGGACCAGTTGGTGCTCAATCCTTTTTATTAAGTAACAGACGCGACACGATCGTGTTTCGGCCCTGAGAGGCCTGCCTCAGGCTTGGTGTTTTTCAAGATAATTCATTGAAGTAATTAAACATGTGGATCAGTATACCTTATCTATCATGATTTAACAGCAAGGCTCCTGAGGCAGGCCTTTCAGGGTCGAAACACGATCGTGTCCAGTCTAAAATAAAAAGGATTGACCCCTTCGTTGTCGTTATGTGTACAAATATGTTTCACAGAAGATTATTGCCTACAGTCTCCTCTGACAAAGTGAAGGCAGCTGATCATTATTGGAAGATGATATTTTCTTTCTCAAGGGACCCTCGGCCACAAGAGGGCACCCGCTCAAACTCAGGGGCAGAAAATTTCATGGCGACACCAGAAAGTATTTCTTCACAGAGAGTGGTTGATCATTGGAACAAGCTTCCAGTGCAGGTGATTGGGGCAGACAGCGTGCCAGACTTTAAGAATAAATGGGATACCCATGTGGGATCCCTACGAGGGTCAAGATAAGGAAATTGGGTCATTAGGGCATAGACAAGGGGTGGGTAAGCAGAGTGGGCAGACTTGATGGGCTGTAGCCCTTTTCTGCCGTCATCTTCTATGTTTCTATGTATGTTTCTATGTTACTGGGGGTGCGCCCACAGAGCTGACATCTATGGTGATATGCGGTGATCATGGTCGCCCTGCTGGAAATACGCTGCTAGGCCCAGCTTCTCCTTCATTCCTTGGTGGTAAGAGTGGGTGTGCCAGGTTCCCCATTGCCCCCATCAAAATCACTCCATACAAAAACCCAATTCAGGGAACTTACTAAAGACTTTCAAAACTAACCAACCCTGTTAGAATAGTCAAGATAAGTCAGAAGCAACCATTGACCACAACCCTTTACTTCATAATATCTGTCAATAAATAGTTGGTGTATCCTCAGTGTGATCATGATTGTGAAAGCTAACAGAACATTGGAAAAACCCCAATTTCCTAGGCTTATTTTTATTACGCAGGCTCTCTTGCAAGCCATGCTTCACACCATCATAGGAGTACACCCATGTGTGATTAAATTATATCAGTGCCAAACACATCAATTAAGTGAAGTGCAATCTACATCAGGAAAAGTAAATTTTGTTACCGACTTATCAAGACTAAACGCTCAAAAATGGCACAAAATCAAGTACTTATCTCAGGTGCTGCCCCATTCTCAGTTCACAAATTTCCATTATTGGGCACCTCTGTGTATTCCGTATTTCACTGTTTCATAATGCATCTGAACATCTTGCAGACCAAGCTTCCAGGCTCTACCAAGCTCAGTTTCGGGTGAAAGCCCTTCCTCAGGGGCCTCATATGCGATGATAGTGCCGCAATCAAGTAAAAATTTCAAGGAGAACGTGCGGCTGAGAAAGCAGTACCGTCAATGAATCACCAGTGATGATAATACAAGGGTACGGGTTGGGGGGGGGGAAGGGATGGTGTGAGCGTGGAATGGGGGGGTGTGGCGGGGTGATACGAAGAGGTGCCAGGGCCCCCCCTGCCTCAGCACCCAGAGCGGTCTGCACCGCCCCTTACTACGCCACCGGTGGGGCCTGGGGATCCCTCTATGCCATAGTTGTACTTTCCCTCTGTGCCATAGTTGTAGCAAATCTTCAGGCTACGTGAGGCCAGATCGAGGCAACTGTGAGGAGAGCAGAGCACTGATACGTCTGTGGTGAGAGGGTCTGTGTTACCTGAGCCTCGCTGGATGATGGACCTCAGATTGGATGCAGGGAGGGATGCAATCACCTCCAGCATGGTCAACCAGGAGTCAGTCTGTTGTTTAGTAAGGCACATGCCAACATCGCAGTGTTCACCCATTCTATTTTGAAGGGTTATCAAGGCCTGATTCTGATGTAGTGAGAGCAGCCTTGACCAAAAGTACTGAGGATGAACTCATTGCTGGCATCTGTTGCCTTAAGTGCAAGATTGACTGGTGAGATGCAGGGCCTTCTCCTAATTCTTCTCAAGTTTATTAGGTTTTTATATACCGCCTAGCAAGGTTATCTAAGCGGTTTTACAATCATGTATTCAAGCATTTTTCCCTATCTGTCCCGGTGGGTTCACAATCTATCTAACGTACCTGGGGCTATGGAGGACTGAGTGACTTGCCCAGGGTCACAAGGAGCGGTGCGGGGTTTTGAACCCACAACCCCAGGGTGCTGAGGCGGTAGCTCCAACCACTGCGCCACACACTCCAGCGTGTGTTGATAATGGCACCGCATTGAAGCGCCAGAAGTACCAGCTTCTGATGTCAATAGAATGGTATGGTGAGGACCAATTTTAGCAGGCAGGGAAAAAAGGTGCATCGTAACGATACAAGGAACAGATTGACTTCCAAAACCAAAGTTCTGATTTTGCAAGAGGAATGTAATAATCTTGACCTATAAAGCACAATTTCAGAGGTTGAAATTATTATTGCATAAACATTTATTATTATTATTATTATTTTAATAAAGGTGGGAAAGGCATGGGAGGCTGGGAAGGTGGGATCCGTGTCCCAGGAATATTTCGATGGCCGGGTGTGTTACCTGCTGATACAGTCATTGATGAACCTACGAGTCTGATGGATATTTATCCTACAGCGATTCACCTGGGAGGAGGCAAAGTGCCACAGGACAGGTACAAAGACTTTTCTGCACTTTCTCATCATTTATCCCAGTGCTGCAGGATTCTCATTTAGATTAACTTGTGTCTTTTAAGTTTATTATTCGTCAAGCAAAATGTGCCTGTGTTAAATGAATTCCATGTCTAAATTACAATATATACATTTGCAAAGGTTTTGCAGCACCATGCCAGGAGATCTGTGTTTGGCCAGTAGGGTCCACTGTTAACCCTTTCAGGACCAAGGGACATATTTGTCCCATAACTTTAAAATCCTATAAATTTTGATTGGGATAGTCTACAGTTCTAAATTTGATATGTACGGATTCCATATGATACTGCCTTTATGTAAACAAACTGGTTCCGACATTCATTCATTAGCGTCGTTGCCAGATTGACGAGAAGATTCACTTGCCACACTGTCCATAAGCCAGAAGTGTGATCTTTTAAATAAAAATAATGATATTTCACAAAAAAAATCAATTTTTTGGCATCTGCAAGCCCTTTTTACCATAAAAATGTCGTCAAAACCACAAAAATTGGCCTACGATCCTTATGGTCCTGAAAGGGTTAAAGGAAGTGGGTTCAGTTTGAAAGAAGTGCAATTGGTTCCTAAACCAACAGCGCAAACACGCTTCATTTTGGTTTTAAAAATACAAAATGTATCAAGTTGGAAACTACACACAGGCCCTAGATCAGGGGTATCAAAGTCCCTCCTCGAGGGCTGCAATCCAGTGGGGTTTTCAGGATTTCCCCAATGAATATGCATGAGATCTATTCGCATACCATGAAAGCAGTGCATGCAAATGGATCTCATGCATATTCATTGGGGAAATCCTGAAAACCCCACTGGATTGCAGCCCTCGAGGAGGGACTTTGACACCCCCTGTGCTAAGTGATCACGCATTAACTCAGCATTATCCAGTTAGCGAGTGTTATCTAGAATGCACAAGCTGGAAAGTTTTTTAATTACATAGTAAATGATGGCAGATAAAGACCAGAATGGTCCATCCAGTCTGACCAACAGTTATTAATCTGTCTTTCTTTGGCATTTCTTGTAGATAGGAATCCAGTCGGGTTTTCAGGATTTCCCCAATGAATATTCATTGAAAGCAGTGCATACAAATAGATCTCATGTATATTCATTGGGGAAATCCTGAAAACCCGACTGGATTACGACACTCGAGGACCGGAGTTGCCCACCCTTGATATAGACCATAGACGTCCACCTAGCCTTGTCCTTAGGTTCCAATTATTGGAGCTGCCATCGAAGCCCACAACAGTCTATCAAAACCAGGGATCTCAAAGTCCCTCCTTGAGGGCCGCAATCCAGTCAGGTTTTCAGGATTTCCCCAAGGAATATGCATGAGATCTTTGTGCATGCACTGCTTTCAGTGCATATCCATTGAGGAAATCCTGAAAACCCGACTGGATTACGACCCTCGAGGAGGGACTTTGACACCCCTGCCCTAGATTCTGTACAGATCACCCAAATTTGGTCACCAATCCCAGATCTACATATGAACTATTAGCCAATTAGAAGCTAATAATCAATTATTAGAGACAACAAGCACGTAATTGGCAGGAATTAGGAGTTACGGCAGATCTGCCCTAAGCCCTATTTTATAACATGTGAGCATAAGACTAGCCTTACTGGGTCAGACCAGTGGTCCATCTAGCCCAGTAACCCATCTTCATGGTGGCCAATCCAGGTCCCTAGTACCTGGCAAAATCCCAAATAGTAGTAATACCAGAACCTTCCCTACTCCTGAATGCCTCCTCCCGTGAAGATCATCAGCTAGAGGGATGCCCACACCCTCCTGCCCTGCCACCCCCACACCCCTGGCTGCCCAAAACCTGGGGGCCCCCCTTCTGACCCATCACCCCACCCCACAAAGTTCCCAAGAGAAGGCCCTGGTGGGCTGGGGGGGGGGGGGTCAGAACCAGCTAGCTCAAGCACACCCCCCAAACCCCCCTCATACCTTCTTGTAGAAATCTGGCATGAGAGATGTCCACGCCCTCCTGCCAGCAGGCCCGTCTCTTCAAAATGGAGGGCCTTCCCCTTCCCAGTGCATCCTGGGATGCACTGGGAGGGACCTAAGACTCCAATTGATTCAGATACTTTGAGCCCCTCCTATGTAATAAATAGTAAAATTTAAATAAAATTTGAGCTTGAACAGGAAGCCAATGTACTTTGAGATAAACTGATAACATAGGGTCATACTTGTAGTTAATAAGCGGGTCCTTAAGTATATACCCAAAACAGGCGGTGAAGTGACTTGCCTTGGGCCATAAGAGAAGCATTTGAATACTGGTGACCCTGTTTCTAATTCTGGAGCTCTGACCAGCAGGCCACTACTCCACTCCATTATGTAAAAATTCCTGTAAACTAACCACAGTTTACGAGTTTTCAGTTACTGCAGGAATAAGTAATGACAGTGTTTCATCACACTGTTATTGTGCCCTGCTCTAGGATAATTGATGGTCATGACTTGATGCCATTATTCCAGCGGAAGGTTAAGCATTCAGACCACGAGTTCATGTTTCATTATTGCGGTATCTACCTGCATGCAGTGCGCTGGCACCAAAAGGAAGGTAAGGAATTACAACGTCTCCACTTCATCAATGTCAACTCTATCGAAATATATATCCGCTCAAGAACATTTGGGATCAGATTAATGCAGCAGATGTTCTGTGTAAAGACCAGAGGGAAGGAGAGAGAGAGAGAAGATAGAAGCCGTGGTTCTGATTAGATTCTGACCTTATTCAGATAACTTAGGGGGCTTAGGGGGCTTATGTAGGAAGCTGTGCCAGTCTTTAACGTAGCAGTCTACTTTGTTTTCCAGTGCTCATTTGATCAACTTACTAGTAGTAATGGAAAAATCTATGGTAATGTTCAGCTTCTTCCTTTTAGCATTCAGCAGCATGTCTGTCAGTGGTGTGAGGTCAGGGCCTTCAGGGGATTCGCCCTATCCCCTAAAGGCCCTGAGGGCACTGCTCTGAATTTGATTGGTTGAACAGGCAACAGGCAGATGCTGCTCAGCCAATCAAATTCAAATCAGTACTGTTAGGGCCTTCAGGGGGTTTGGAGAATCCCCAGCCCAAGAGTCCCGCTTTTTTTTTTTTGGGGGGGGGGTTACATTTTGTTTAATGCAGTTAGACTGGTTAAGCAGGCTGCCTACTCAACAAATCAAAATGCATAAAGTACACAAAAAAAAATAAGAAAGCAGGGAATCCCCTGAAAGCCCTCATCACATGCCACTGATGTCTGTGCTACATATGGCATGCAATATCGATCCCTACTGGTGCTTGCTTGTAGCTGGCTATAGAGAGTTATTCTTTAGCACTGATGGAAAACCCACTGCAGTGTCACATTTCTTTATGAAAAACAGGGAAATCAGTTTGCAACAACGAATCTTTGATTTGGCGACTGGTAACCATTTGCAAATTATGACTTCTTTTCATGTAGTGGGTGCCGTGTGGAAGGCTCATTATACAACGCCAGTGTTCCAGCCAGAAGGTGCTGGAGCTTGCTATGGGAGAAGAATGTGCCCATGCGTCGGTGAACATGTAACTCATCATAATCCACCCCTGCTCTTTGATCTCTCCAGAGATCCGTCAGAGAGTAAACCACTTTCCACGGCCACAGAACCACAGTTTGATACGATCATAAAGAGAATAGAGCAAGCAGTGGAGGAACATCGGAAGACACTGACACCGGTGCCACTTCAGTTCACGTGGTGGAATAATATTTGGAAGCCGTGGTTACAGCCATGCTGTGGAACGTTTCCGATGTGTTGGTGTGACTGAAAGATCGGGCCCGAGCTTAGTGCTCTATACGAAGCCAAAGGTTGATTGAAAAGATCTGAACCCATATGTTCAAAATTCACCGTGCCTTTAATGATCGACACTGAACCAGTTGTAGCCTGTTTAGTGTTGAAGTATTTCAGCTCTCGATGTCCAAAACTGCAAATCGTGGCCTTTTCCATGGTTTGTAGCAGCTTCCGATAACACTGGCCAACACTCATTTTGGTGCCTCAAATGTTAGACCTGTTTCTGGGTATTTTTGACCTGCTGATTCAAAAAATGGCACCAGTTTTCTCCTCTCAGCTCTAGTTTTTGAGATACAAAATATGTGCCATATACCACTCTTCACTCTGCTCGCCCATTAAAAAATCAGGCTATTATAATGTAGTGTTTAAATTAATATATTTTAAGCATGACGGAAACATACTAGAAATTATAAAAAAAAGTGTACAACATGAACATCTGCTTATTTCTTACCAAAAGCACAAGTTTATGACACAAACTTTCCAGTCATTCGACGCACAAGAAGCTCCTTTTGTAAGACTTCCGAGGACAATCCCGCTTAAGATTCCAACAATAGTCTGCCCTCATGTGTGCATCCCATCTTCCTTGGTATCTGGCTTCCATTGTTTTTATGTCTTGGTGAAATCTTTCACCTTGCTCTTCGCTTAAGTCGCCAAGGTTCTCTGGAAAGCGATCTAAGTGACTGTGCAGATAATGGACTTTAACACTCATGTTACAGCCAAGCCTGTTGAAATGAAAGCGCATATCCTCTACTAATTGTGTGTAGTTGTCTGCCTTGTTGCCAAGAAAATTTTTCACAACAAGAACAAATGAAGACCAGACGCGTGATTCGATTTCATTCATTGATGCTATGAAATGTGAGTTATTTATAAGTTGTCTGATCTGTGAACTATCAAAAATTCCTGCCTTCAGTTTTTCCATGGTAAGTCCAGGTAACATATTGTGCTATGGGGCTCATAATCAAAACTTTAAAACGTCCAAAATCCAGCCTAAGTCGGCACTTGGACGTCCTAATAACAGGGAAGTCCAAGTGCCAATAATCAAAACCAACTTTCTGGGCATGCAGCACCACTTCTAAGCTGCTGTGCGTCCAGAGAGCAAAGGGTCGTGTTGGGAAGTGTGTTATGGGTGGGAATCGGGCAGGCTTCAACATGGACGTACCACAGCCATAATCAAAGCTTTCCTAGAGGGAACTTAGACACAACTCAAACAGGTCTAACTGTCGGCATTTAAGTTCCACAAAGGTGCCCAAACTGACAAGAAGACCACTGGAGGATTTAAGGCATGGCCTTCCTTTACTCCCTCAGTGATCACGACCCTCTCCCAACACCCAAAGAGAAAAAAAAAAAAATCTGTCCTATAATTACTGATGTATGATAGATAAGTCAGTCTACTGGAACATACGCAGGTGAGGCTGGACTCATTTAGAGCACTGGCCTTTGACCTGGAGGCCGCCGTGTGAGCGGACTGCCAATAGTACGTTTATCTTGGACTACTAAATTAGTTCATTACGGAATACAGGATATGCCAAGCTGGGGCAGACCAAAGGTTCATTTAGCCCAAGATCCATTGGACAGTTCAGGTAAGTTGGAAGTACCTGCCACAGATCCTGACTAGGAAAGCTCATTCCACATTGTTCAGTTCTAAAGGTTGGGAGATGAAGACATTTAAGCAGGGCCAGCTTAAACATCAGGTAAACCAGGCAGTTTACCTTGGGCAGCGACTTCTCAAAGTCAGCAAAAAAGCAGCTGTAGCTAAAACAAAAACTCAGACCAACTATTTAAGCAGGCAAGAGAGGCTCCTGCCTGCTTAAAAATCAAAAAAGTGTGGGATGAACACAGGATCTAGAATCAGAAAATAATAGTAAATACTGAAGATCTAAGGCCAGTACTGGGCAGACTTGCACGATCTGTGTCTGTATAGGGCCTTTTGTTTGAGGATGGGCTGGGGAGGGCTTTGATGGCTGGGAGGGTATAGATGGGCTGCAGTGAGCTTTGACGGAGACTTCAGTAGTTGGAACCAGTCTGTGTGTGACTGTGGTTGTGAGAGGAGCTGAAGAGAGAGCTGCAACTGGGAACCAGAGGCCTGTGGAAGATGGGAGCTGGGCCTAGCTCTGTGCCCCAGGCAGAGCTATGAAGCATGGGGGTCCCTTCCCAGGGAAGGTCCTGGTTTGGAGGTCCTACTATGGAAGGAAGGAGGGAACCAGATGGTGAAAAGCCTGGGCCATCAGGCTGGAGGAGGCCAGGAGAGCCAGACCCCAGAGCTCCTAGAGGAAGGGTTCCTGTTCCAGAATTGACACCAAGGAGCATGAAGGTACAACAGGGCTCTGGCAGGGCCTTGGAGTTGGAGGTGGAGAAGGGCAGGCAGAAAGCCCAGGCTGTTACAGTAGTGGAGGATATGGAGGACTCACAAGGGGTCAGAGGAGGATATTTTCAGTGGGGAGGAGGAGGAGGTGGAGAAGGACATGGATTTGGCTACAAGAGCTATACTAACAGTTAAGGGGATTGCTGGACTGGAGAAAAAGCTGCAGAAAAGCTGGAGAAAAAGAAACAACATAAGGTATCCACTCTGTATAAGCTGGCTCCAGAGGAGCAAAAGAAAAATTATAAGAAAGAACAGCAATACCTTCAGCGGCAGGTGGAGACTAGAGAGTTGCACGGGGACAGAAATCCCACCCGTCCCCGCCAAAGTCCCACCCGTCCCCGTGAGGAATCCCACCCGTCCCCATCCGTCCCCGTGAGGAATCCCTCCGTCCCCACCCGTCCCCGTGAGGAATCCCCTCCGTCCCTGCCCGTCCCCGTGAGGAATCCCCTCCATCCCCGCCCGTCCCTATAAACTTCAGAAATAGTTATTTCATTTAATTATGCTACTGAATTAAAGGCTCTGGTAGAAACCCATTTACAAATAAGCAAAAAGACTTTATTAATTTGGAAATATTTATTGGGAAGAATACATACTTTGTAAATGGGTTTCTACCAGAGCCTCTTTTGTTTATAAATTTTTATCAACACAACTAATATACTACTTTATCCTGAAGCAAAAAAAAAAAGAAATAGAATTCTTTTCCTACCTTTGTTGCCTAGTTTCTGCTTTCCTCATGTTCTCATTCAGTTCCTTCCATCCACTGTCTCTCTTCCTTCTGCGTCTTCCATTTGCTCTGTTACTGTGCCTCTCCCTTTCTCCCCCCTTCCAAATTGGTCTGGCACCCATCTTCTTCCCTCCGCTCCCCCCATAGTCTGGCATCTCTGTCTTCTTCCCTGCCAGCGTCTTCTCCCCACTCTCTCTTCCCCATTTCCTTTCAGCGTCCTTCTCCCCTCCCATCTTCCCCATGTCCTGTCAGCATCCTTCTCCCCCCCTCTGTCTTTCACATGTGCTTTCAGTGTCCTCCCCCCTCTGTCTTCCCCATGTCATTTCAGTGTCCTTCTCCCCCCTCTGTCTTCCCCATGTCCTTTCAGTGTCCTTCTCCCCCTCTGTCTTCCCCATGTCCTTTCAGCGTCCTTCTCCCTCTCTGTCTTCCCCATGGCCTTTCAGCGTCCTTCTCCACCACCCCCCCCCCCCCCCGTCTTCCCCATGTCCTTTCAGGGTCCTTCTCCACACCTTTGTCTTCCCCATGTTCTTTCAGCGTCCTCCCCCCCTCGTCTTCCTCATGCCCTGTCAGCGTCCTTCTCCCCCTTCTGTCTTCCACAAGTGCTTTCAGTGTCCTTCCCCCCGTCTTCCCCATGGCCTTTCAGCGTCCTTCTCCCCCCTCCTTCTCTCCTGCCCCGGGTGCAGCACAGCCGGCCAGGTCCCCTTACTTTTGTGGCGCTTCCCCGACCGACTGACCGACAACAGCCCCGGTCTGACAAACCTCCCTGCCCTTATCCATGAATCTAAATTTCCTTCTTACAGCTGCTTACGGGGCTGTTGTCGGTCGGTCGGGGAAGCGCCACAAAAGGGGACCTGGCCGGCTGTGCTGCACCGGGGCGAACCGCCCCCCTCCCTTGGTAGCCACTCGAGCCGCGAGGCTACTCTCCTTCTCCTTACCTGCCCTGCCTGCAGCACAGAGCCGAACGGAAGTCTTCCCGACGTCAGCGCTGACATCGGGCTTTGTTTAAGCCCTCCCTCCCCTCCGACGTCAGCGCTGACATCGGGAAGACTTCCGTTCGGCTCTGTGCTGCAAGCAGAGCAGGTAGGGAGAAAAGCCGCGCGACTTAGTACATCCAGCCCCGCAGGAACCCCGCGACCCTAGGGGGCGACCCCACGGGATCCCCGCGACCCTAGGGGGCGTCCCCACGGGATTCTTGTGAGCCTAGGGGGCGTCCCCACGGGATCCCCGTGACCCGAAGGGGGAACTCGCGGGATGCCCGCGGGTCCTGCGGGATTCCCGTCGTCCCCGTTCCCGTGCAGCTCTCTAGTGGAGACCTGTATAACAGAAATGGCTGTTATCACAAAAGATGTGTCTAACCCCATGGCTGAAGTGTATCAGAACAGAGAGAGAATGGCAGGGCTGCAGGTACACCAGGGGAAAGTACAAACAAGTTTCTACAGAAAAACCCTGTGCAGAAGCAGGACAGTTAAAAGGGATGCAGAAAACTCCCACAGCAGTGGAAGAAAAAGCTACCACGGAGGCTACTGGAGAAAAGTTGGGAGACAACCTTAATTGGTACAGCTGGGGAAAGAGTGCAGTCACAGCAGAAACCAGAGTGGAGGAGGGGCGGACAAAGGAGCGCAGGAAGAATAAAGCCACACAAAGAGTGAACTACCCGGAACAAGCAGGGACTGAGAAACTTCATATAGAGTTTGAGCAAGTACTAGCAGGGACTGAGAAACCACAAACAGAGACTGAGCTACCATAAACTTTAATAAAAGCACCTGAGGGAATACTGGAACAGCAGGTAGCTGAGACTAGTTTGCCCAGTAACTTGCTACAATTCTTGGAGGAGGAGGAGGAATGTGGTATAAAAGTGATTGAGCAGCAGCATGGATTGGAAACACCTGAGTTCCATCTGCAAGGAATATCCCAGAATGCAACTCACGGGAGGAATTCCCAAGAACTGGTGGGTGAAATCGTTTGTGTGACTGAGAAAGGGGTGGAGTCTTCTCTGAGCTGTGCTGAGGGAACTCAGCCTAATTCAAAGTGCAGAGTACAGCAAAGAGGTGTTTCCAGCGTGTTGAAAGGAGTGAAGTGGAGTCAGGAGCTGGAACCTGAGAATCTACAGAGAGAGGTACAGCAGGAGGTGGCTGCAGGTAATGAAGCTGCGCTGCCATAACAGCAGCAATGGACAGAGCAAGTTTGCCTTGTTCTAAAGAACTGCAGTTGAAAGAACTGAATGCAGGGCAGTTTGAAGTAGGACAGATCCCTATGGATGTGAATGGGGGTATTGGGGAGGGGGAGGGGATGGGAGAGGATGGGGGATCTGGTGGTGGTGGGCATGGTGACCGAAAAGGGGTTAAAAGGGGAATGTCTTTTGCAGATGTGGTGGCTGGGGGATTGGGGCAGGGGGTAGAAATTGGGGGAGGGGGAATGCACAAGGGGAGAGAGGAGGGAGGATGGTGGAGGGAATGGTAATGGTAGTGGGGGGTGGGGCAGTGGAGGAGAGGGTGTTATTTTCAAGAGAAGAAATGTGGTTCAGTTGAAGGTGGGGGTGGGGAATATGCCAACAAGGGACAGGGTGTTGAGAATGGTTCTGGGGTTGGGCTTCATCACTGAGGACCTGTATGCCTGTATTCACCCGGTAATGGTTCTAAAGTACATAAGCACATAAGCAGTGCCTCCGCTGGGTCAGACCAGAGGTCCATCATGCCCAGCAGTCCGCCCACGCGGAGGCCCATCAGGTCCAGGACCTGTGTAGTAGTCCTCTATCCGTACTCTTCTATCCCCTTTTATTCAGAAAATTGCCCAATCCCTTCTTGAACCCCAATACTGTACTAGAAACGCCTTCACCGGATCAGACTTTAGATCCATCTATTCCGGCGACCCGCACACGCGGAGGCCAAGCCATGTGCTCCCAGATGGACACCATGATTACCTATATCCCTCAATGTGATTTGCAAGGAGGTGTGCATCCAACATACGCTTGAAACCCAGAATGGTAGTCTCCGTCACCACCTCCTCTGGGAGAGCATTCCAAGCGTCCACCACTCGCTGTGTGAAACAGAACTTCCTGACATTTGTCCTGAGCCTGCTGCCCCTCAGCCTCAGTCCATGACCTCTTGTCTGTGTCACTTTTGACAATGTGAACAACGATGTTTCTTGCTCAATTTTATCGAATCCATTCAGTATTTTAAAAGTCTCAATCATATCTCCTCGCAGTCTCCTCCTCTCGAGGGTGAACAGTCCCAGTCCTTCGATGCGTTCTTTGTAACTCAAATTTTCCATACCTTTTACTAGCTTCGTGGCTCGCCTCTGCACCCTTTCCAGCAGGGTTATATCCTTTTTAGGTATGGAGACCAGTGTTGGACACAGTATTCCGAGTGTGGTCTGACCATTGCTCTGTAAAGCGGCATTATAATGGCCGCCAATCTACTCGTGATCCCCTTCTTTATCATACCTAACATTCTGTTTGCTTTCTTTGCCGCCGCCACACATTGAGCCAATGGCTTCAGGTTCCTGTCTATCAGTACCCCCAGGTCCCTTTCTTGATCGGATTTGGCCAATGTTACACCTAATATTTTATATTCATGTTCCTTATTTTTCTTGCCCAGGTGCATCATCTTGCATTTGTCTATGTTAAACCTCATCTGCCACTTTTCTGCCCATTCCTTCAGCTGGTTTAGATCCTTCTGGAGATCTTCACTTTCTTTTTGTGACCCAACTGCCCGACATAGTTTTGTGTCATCTGCAAACTTGATTATAATACTTGTTGTTTCCTCTTCAAGGTCATTTATGAAGATATTGAATAAGATGGGCCCAAGTTTCCAGAGACAGAGGGGTTTAGAGTTATTTTGGGAAAAATATGAGGGGGTGAGGGGGAGGGAGCAGTGGGCAGAATTTAAAGCCATACCTGTGAGTAAACCTGATCTTGTGCAAGTGACAGTGTTGGTGAGAAATGAGTTCATCCCCAGTTCAGATCTGACATACTAGTTGAATCGGTATGGGGTGCTTCGGACTCCATTAGTGATGATCATGGACCCGAGTAGGGTCTGGGCTGGTGGATGGATGGCCAGCATGAAGCTAAGTCAAGTGGGTAATGTGATATAGCATGTTCCACCAGTGGCATACATTGGGAGAGAGCGCATCCAATGTTTTTACAAGGGGCAGCCCAGGGTATGTTTTCAATGTGGATCATTTAGGCATCTAAGTATGGTGTGTCCTACTCTGATGTGTGTAAAATGTGGAGGGAAGGGGCATATTGGGGAGGAGTGTGACCTCATTCAGTGCAACTTGTGTGGATGTCTGGGGCACCCGTTCAGCAAGTCTCCGAGGGCTGCACATAACAGGTGACGAGAGGAAAATGAAGGGGGGGGAGGGAGGAAGATGATGGGGGAGGGGAGGAACCTCAGGAGCGGGCCCAGGAGGAGGAACAGGATCAGGAGAGTGGTCAGGAAGATAGCCAGGAAAAGGTGAGGCAGGGTGAAGGGCTGGTGCGGGAAACAGAGGGGGAGAAAGAGGGTGGGGATGGGGATGAGGGTACATGGGAAAAGGTACGTAGTAAGAAGGTGGGGAAACACCAGAGGAAAAGAAGGGGGGATAGGGTTGAGGATACTAATAGGTTTAGTGTATTGGCACAGGAGGAAGAGGATGGAGGTGGGATGTCCCAGAAGAGGAAAGGGAAAAAAGGTCGGGAGGGAGGGCAGCAGGAATACCCGGCAGTGATTCTGGAGAGGTTGCGGGTTGAGAAAGTGGGAGAGGATGGGGAGGGGATTTTCTAAATACAGAGGTGGGTGGGAAGGAGGGTATGGAAGTAGATGGGGGGGGGACATTTTGCTAGTGGGGAGGGATGTGATTAAGGAAGGGGAAGATAAGGAAAGGGAAGGAATTGGGGAAGAGTTGATTCTGGCGGAGGGCAAGGCGGACCAGCCAGGGGTGGTGGTGAAGAGGGGAATGGAAGAGGGGAGCGGAGAGAAGGGGGGGGAAAGAAATCTAAATTAGTGTCATGATGGGGGGTCCCGGTTTGAATATTGCAACTTTGAATGTTGCTAGTCTCCGAACGGAGAGAAAGCGGTTTCTGGTTTATGAGTTCCTGGCTTCCAAAAAATTGGATGTTATCATATTGCAAGAAACAAGGGTTGACCACCCGAGTTTATTGTGGAAAGGGACTGGAAATGGGGGCCGTCATACTGGGTATTGGCCCAGGAGGCTTATGGGGGGTGGCAATTCTGTTTAACTCCAGGGCGGTGGAAGTGCGTAGGGTGGTGGAATTGGGTGGGGGGAGGGGGCAGATATTGGATGTAAGGGTGGAGGGGGAGGAGATAAGGTTGGTGAAGATCTATGGTCCTCAAAGGAAGTGGGAGCGTAAAGCTCTAATCTCCCAGATCAGACCATATTTATACATGGCCAGGAGAGTGGTGTGGGGAGGGGATTTTAATGCAGTGGTGAGGCAGGAGGATAGGGAAGGGAGGAAATTTTCTTTAGGATATGATGAATTATTTTTTAAACAGGTGGGGGAGGGGGCAGGGCTGGTTGATATTTATACAGTTTTTGGGAAGCAAGGGGGGTTTACATTTGGCAGGGGGCAATGCCGCAGTCGTATCGACAGGTGTTTTGTAAGGAGGGAAGACTGTCAGGTCCCTCCCCAAGTGCAGCATGTTGAATTTACGGATCACGCTTTGGTGAGCATACAGGTAGGGGGAAAAACCCGGTTATGGGTAGGGGTCTATGGAGGCTCAACAATGCATGGATCCAGGAGGAGAGTGTACAGGAGGCCTTTAGAGAGTTCTGGACAGACCAACTGTCTACTGTGAGCGCGTATGGGTCATTGGGGGGATGGTGGGAGGTTGTGAAGGGTAGGATCAAGGGTTTTTTCAAGAAAATAAGTAGGAGGGCATCACAAAATAGGGAGGGGAGGCTGGTAACCCTGAGGAAGGAATTAAATTGGAGGGTGGAAGGGGGTGAAAAGGGGGAGGGGATTCAGGTACTCGAGGGAAAAATTGAAGCACTACAGTACGATAGATATAGGTCCTTAGTGTGGGAAAGGGACTATGGGCATTTCATCTCACCAGACCCTTTCATGGCATGCAAAGAGAGGATCAGGTGGGGAGTTTGTGGGACAATGAGGGGATAGAGCAGGAGTCTCGAGAAGGGATCTTGAGGGTGGTGGAAGAGCATTTTGGGGGGCTCTTTGCAGTTGGGCAAGAGGAAAGGGAGGGGTGGGAGGAATATATAGAGGGGATCCCCCAGGGGTGGGGGGGAGGGTTAACAGAGGAGCAGGCAGAAGCGCTGAATGGCCCATGGACGGTGGAGGAGGTAAGACGGGCGATAGCCGGCCTGATCAGAGGGAAATCACCCGGTCCAGATGGGTTGACAGATGAGTTTTTTAAGACATTTTGTGAGCAGATGATACCTTTCTTGGTGCGGCTGTTTAAGGAGCTTAGCTGTCAGCCTATTCTGCCGAGGTCCATGAGGGAGGCGGTATTGGTTTTGATTGCGAAGCCAGGGAAGGAAGGGTCAAGGGTGGGAAATTGGAGGCTGATTTCTTTGCTTAATACAGATAGGAAAATTTTAGCAAAGATGATGTGTGCAAGACTGGGAGTGGTGGCGGCAGCAGTACTGGCACCAGCACAGATGTGTGGCGTGCAGGGGAGGGTGGGGCAATAGAAGCAGCGGTAACAGTAAAAAAGATGCAGTTGAGAGGGGTCGGAGGGCCCAGGGGGGGCAGGTGCTAGTTAGTTTGGACCAAGCCACAGCCTTTGATAGGGTGCCATACGAATATTTGTGGGGGGTTCTTACAAAGTATGGGATTCCTGTGCAGTTTTTGGAGGGGTTGAAGACTCTGTATAGGGAGGCAGCAACCTTTCCCTTGGTGAATGGGTGGAGGGGGAAGAGTTACTCCATTGGGAAAGGGGTGAGACAGGGATGTCCCTTAAGTCCATTGCTATATGTGTTTGCCATCGATCCATTGCTGCAGCGGCTGGAGAAGGGTGGGGGTTTAACAGGGATAGATATGGGGGAAGGCACAAAGGTCAGGGTGGTGGCATATGCCGATGACATCTCTGTGTTTGTGTCTTCAAAGAGAGAGTTTAGGTGGATGGAGGAAAAACTGTGAGAGTATTCAGGAGCCACAGGGGCGTGCATTAACCAGGAAAAGAGTCATTTGTTGAAACTCGGGGATCCGGCATGGGAGGTGGGGAGTACAAGTGGGTTCTTGCCTCCTGAGGGGAGGGTAAGGGTGCTGGGGGTTGTCTTCAGTGGGGATGAGGCGTATCAAATGGAGAATTGGAAGGGGAAAATCCAGGAAGGGCGGCAGAAGGTGGAAGCCTGGAAGCAGTGGAAGCTGACATTTCTGGAACGGGTGTGTCTCATGAAAGTATATTTGGTTCCTTTGTTCCTATTCCTTAGTTATGTGTGTTTGCTCCCGCAGGGGTTGCACGCTACGATGTACAGTCTTTTTTTTTCAGTGCCTCTGGGGTAACCGCTTAAATCCAATAAAGAGGGGGGTAACGTATTTGGCAAAAGAACAAGGGGGCTTGGGGATGGTGAACCCCATTCTTTTTTTCTCCTCCCTCTTCCTCCAGTTCCATTTGGGGGGGTTGGTGAGGGGACAGAAGGCAAGGGTGGCATGGGTAGAAAGTGTTCAGATGTGGGGTACAGTGTTTTGGAAAGATTGGTTGGGGGAATGGAAATAGGGAAGAAGCAGGTGGTGGAGGTTTTGGCAGGGGTGCCGGGTCAGGGGGACATAGCCCGTTTAGTTAGGAGTTGGAGGGTAACAGTGGATGAAGTGGTGGAGGGGAGGAAGAAATGGACGGAAAGAGTGCTGCACCAGTGTTATGTGGTGGAACCTCTGCTGAAGGATTGCCCGGGGATAAGTCAACAGAAGACACTCCATTTTGTGGCGATGCCATGCCTGCTCCCTAAGTACTTCAAATGTGGCATAGCTGGCACTGCACGGCAAGATGTATGTCTGGGCGAATCTGAAGTGTAGACTTGTGGCTGACTGTGAGTGTTAGAAACAATGGAACATTTTTTGTGTTTTTGTCCCTTTTCAGTTGAGGTGGGGAGGAGGGTGGCCAGGGATTTGGGGTTTCAGGTGGGTTTGTTTGAAAGTCTGAGTTATGCAGATTGGGTTTATGGGGGTGGTGGGGGGAAGAGGGTGTATGGTGAAACTTTTTTTATTATTTTGTCCATACTGAAATACCATTTGGATGGCACATTGCCAGATGTCGCTGAGACAGCGACAGCTGGCACTGGACACAGTGGCGATGGATGTGGTGCGGGCAGTGTGCCAAGTTGCAAAAGCAGAGAGAAAAAGGAGGCGTGAACAGCAATGGCGTCTACTGTGGAATGGGGTGTGGCTTCGGCCTCCCTGACGCGTGTTTCAGTTTTTTGTTTTAACAGTTTTTGTATTTATGTTTATTTATTGCTGGGGGTGAGGAGTAGTGGCTCGTGGCCAGTGGGGGGTGATGTTTATGGGACGGTAATGGAATGGATAGCAGAGCATGATAGTGCAGTATTTTTGTGGAGTTTTTCTACAAAAGTGCCTGTTTTTCGTATGATTCTGGGTAATTCTAGTTAGATACAAGCATATGTGTTAGTTAAGGCCACACCCAATGGAAGCATACAAAAAACTGGTGAATAAAAATCTAAATATAAATGTAGCTAAAGCCAGAAAAACACACTACAGATTAATATAAGGGAAAGAATGGTGTTCTTTTTGTGTACTTTGCTGTTAGGCTAGATCATGGAGGAAATCATAAGGGTTACATGGAATCCATTTTGGGTTCTTTGTCTTTACTATATCTGCTCTGTCTTTGGACACCATTTTGTGCCAGTGACTAGTTTCTGTCTTCTTTGTCCTCTCTGTTTTTCTTTGTTTAGTTTTCCCGCTCCCAGCAGCGTGGTGTTAATAAATACCACATGTGCTTAGACTGGTTAGGAAGATAACATGTCCCAAACTAAGATATAAGAGGAATTAATCAAGTTATGAATGTATGAAATGCTTGGCCAAGCAAGTATGAATGAAGCAAGTATGAATCAAGCAAATATGACTGGAGTGGATGTGTGGCTGTGTATTGAACAAAGGAATGGGTTTTGAAAAACATATTATATATCTTTGCAACCTAAAGAAATCCTAAAACATCTGGAAATGAGTAACAGTTTCTAATGAAGAGAGGGGGAGACTAGCTCCTCCTCCTCCTCCAGACTAAGGCTTCTGTGTAATGGCTATGTAATTTGAACCTGTCAGTTTCCTCTTTTCCTCTAAGGCTGACTAATTTTCAGCATGGTTCATAAGGCTGAGAACTTTTCAGCACTGAAGAATTTAGAATTTTTCAACAGCTTGTTTAATACATAGACAAATTCTCTGAAATAAGTTTTAAGAATGATAAAGGAATATTGGAAATGTTATGAATATAAGAAATCAAAAGTAATTTTCTAAAGCTTTGTCTAACTTTTAACCGTAGAGGAATTTCTTTGTCTAACTTTTAAACACCTCCTTTGTTAATTGTTATTGGTTATCAAACTGATGATGTCACTGAGCCAAAAGTATATAATAGAGGGTCATGAGATCCTGAGGTGAGCTCGTTATCAGAAGGCCAGCATTTGGTAACTATAACGATCTCCCATTAGTGCAACTGTTAATGCAAGCAATTATGCTTTATTCTTTTGATCTCATAATGAAAAAATAGAAACAATAACTCAATAAATCTTAATTAGAATTTTTAAAACCTTGCGCTGGTGTCATTTTGCATGTTTTATTATTTTTCAAACCTTGAGCTTTCAAGAGGCGTCGATGTCCCTTGCTCAGGGGGGAGGGGGGTTTCTAGTTACTTTGTGTACAGGGTTTGGGGCTGTTTAGTTTTCATATGTACAGGTTTGGTGTGGGGATAGTGAAATGTCAGTTTATGTTTGTATTATTTGTATGATATTTGCTGCTGTGACTTTGTAATATGTTGAATTGTAATGCTTTTTGGTGCAAGTCTATATAATAAACAAGAACTTTTCAGCAGTGGCGTACCTAGGGTATGTGGCACCCGGGGCCCATCATTTTTTGACAACCCCCCCCCCCCCATGTAAAAAAATTTTTTTTTTTTTTTTTGCAATAACCATGAAATGGAATAAATGGTCAGAATAGAAACAGGCAGTGAAAATTTTCTTTTATTGAACCTCATATATGTAACCATTATTCCAAACATAACAAAACATAAATTATGTCTAAATTGTCATGACATTAGAAGTACATATGGAGTAGTTGCAGGCAGTGGTGTACTTAGGGTATGTGGCACCCAGGGCCCATCATTTTTTGACACCCCCCCCATCTATATGAAAAATATGATTTTTAGTACCAATCTACATATCGCACCACAAGAGTGTACCTAGGAAAAGGCTGCATCTTAAACACTGCAGTGAGCACTAGAACACCAACACATACATTGTAAAACTAAACAAGCCAGATCCCGCACAGTCAATTGGTCCTGTAGTCAATGCCAACTGAAAACTATGTCTTTTTCATACACACAGAACAGAGATACACCCTCGCCCAAAATGGAATAATCACAAACTAAAAATAGAAATATGTAGACAAAAGTTAAACTGATCCGCCAAGAAACCAGACCCTGGATACAATGCAACACCACAAAAAACAGTAACACATGTCCTCTAATATAGTGCAAAATATAAAGACAGTAGATGTAAATTTGAAAAAACTGATACATAACAATCACCACTTTATAAATTAACAAATAAAAATAAAACAAATAATGAGATATAAAAAAATACAATTTTATTGGACTAATCCCCGTAAGCTCGGTCCCCATCCCCGCAAACCACCTGATTCCATCCACACAAGCCTTGAATTGTTTATATTAAAGTATAAAAAGAAACAATATTCTGTACAATTGTCAATTTATAAATCAGCGTCTTCTCCCCACTCTCTTCCCCATTTCCCTTCAGCATCCTCAGCCCACTCTCTCTCCACTTTCCTTCAGCGCACGCACATAAAAACAAGCAAGTAATTTTATATCATTTTCATTCTATTCATTCATAGAAATTAAAGTCTAGATAATGCCAGTCACATAACAAAACATGATTTTACAAAAATAATTCCCTGCAGTCAAGCCTGCAAGGATTATTAGATGTCTTTCAGCAGTTCCCCTCCCTCCCTCCCCCTTACCTTTGTGGCCAAGTCAAAATGATCTACCAACAATAAAATTTTAAAAACACAAAGCACGCTGTACGCAGAGAAAATGTTAATTATCATTTATATTCCGCGGGTTTTCAAAGAGGTCAAGGCAGATGACTTTATGCAATGTCACCTCAGTAACAACTATACAAAAATAGACAAATATTCCCCCTCCCTTTTTACTAAACTGCGATAGCGGTTTTTAGCGTAGGGAGCTGCGCTGAATGCCCCACGCTGCTCTCGACGCTCATAGGCTCCCTGCGCTAAAAAACTCTATTGCGGTTTAGTAAAAGGGGGCCATAGTGCAAAATATAGACAGCAGATATAAATTTTCAAAACGGACACATTTTGATCACTAAGTTGAAAATAAAATCATTTTTCCTACTTTTTTGTCTGGTGATTTCATGAGTCTCTGGTCCTTCTTCTGATCCTTCTTCTTTCTCTCTCCCCCTGGCTCCCCTCTTTATTTCTGCCTTTCTTTCTCTCTCCTCCTGGCCCCCCTCTTTCTTTCTTCCTTTCTTTCTCTCCCCCTTGACCCCCCTCTTTATTTCTGCCTTTCTTTCTCTCCCCTTGGTCCCCCTCTTTCTTTCTGCCTTTCTTTCTCTCTCCCCCTGGCCCTCCTCTTTCTTTCTGCCTTTCTTTCTCTTCCCCTTGACCCCCTCTTTATTTCTGCCTTTCTTTCTCTCCCCTTGGTCCCCCTCTTTATTTCTGCCTTTCTTTCTCTCCCCTTGGTCCCCCTCTTTCTTTCTGCCTTTCTTTCTCTCTCCCCCTGGCTCCCCCTCTTTATTTTTTCCTTTCTTTCTCTCCCCCCCTAGCCTGCACAAAGCCATCGTGCCGATTTCTCCACTTCCACGATTCTTTCCCTACCCTTACCCCCAAGCCAGCAGCCGATTTATCCCTGCTCCTTCCCCGATGTCCTGATGTCCTGAACTTCATCGGGCAGCAGCAGCATTCACAATTCACTGATGTTGCCCGCTTCAGGCCTTCCTCTCTGTCGGGTCCTGTCTTCATGAAAACTGGAAGTAGGCAGGACCCGGCAGAGAACAAGGCCTGAAGCCGGCAACAGCAGCGAATTGTAAACGCTGCTGCTGCCCGAAGAAGGTAATGGAGCACCGAGGCAGTCCGCTTCTCCCCCCTCCCAGCCGAACCCCCGCTGACCCTCCTATCTCCCCCCCCCCCCGTGAACCTTTCCGACCTTCCCAGCGAGAGCAGCAAACCTCCTTCGCGGCTTTCTCCTCCCTCTGCCGCGTTACTGATGACGTCATCAGTGATGCGGCAGAGGGAGGATAAAGCCGACGCTACTGGAGGGAGGTTTGCTGCTTTCGCTGGGAGGGTCAGAAAGGTTCACTTGGGGGGGGGGGGGAGAGAGATAGGATGGTCAGCGGGGTTTCGGCTGGGAGGGGGGAGAAGCGGTCTGCCTTGGTGCTCCAAGGCCTGGCGCCATTACCTTTTTCGATAATGGCGCCGATGCTGCTTTCGCTGGGAGGGTAGGAGCGCGATAGGGACCGGGCCAGCTGTGCACCCCCCCTAAGGCGGCACCCGGGATGGACCTCCCCCTCGCCCCCCTTGGTACGCTACTGCCCTGGGGAAACAGCCTGCAACAAGATCGCGCGATGCCAGAGATCTTTGCCTGCTTCGGCTGTTTCCTCCGCCGCGGTCCCGCCCCTCCTCTGACATCAGAGGAGGGGCAGGACCGTGGCGGAGGAAACAGTCGAAGCAGGCAAAGATCTCTGGCATCGCGATCTTGCTGCAGGCTGTTTCCAGACGCGACACCCGGCGCAGGGGGGGGTAACTGGACCGGACCGGGAGCACCCCCTCAGGGCTTGGTACCCGGGGCGGACCGCCCCCCCCCCGCCCCCCCCCTTGGTACGCCACTGCTTTTCAGTAGTTGGAACCTAAGAACAGTACCGGGCAGAGCTTTGGATTCATGTCAAGAAATAGCAAAGAAGAAGAAAAAAAAAACCCTAACAAATTTTTAGATTGAGTCAGGTTGGGCAGACTGGATGGACCATTCGGGTCTTTATCTGCCGTCATCTACTATGTTACTATGTAGCTTTGATGGGCCATTTTTGAAGTGGGATGAAGAGGGGAGTTCAAAGGGCAGAGACGGAAAGGAGCTGGCAGTTAAATGTGTTAGCACTGCAGTTTTAGTATTCTATAAAGCAGGCTTGTCCTACGTCGATCCCTTTTTCTTTTGTTTCTGTACATCCAATTTACATTACATTAATGACTTCTATTGCGCCTGTACCTTGCAGTTCTAAGTGGATTACATCAAAAGATAACTGGACATTTCCAGGAAGAGGGATACAATTAAAGACATTGGGCCTAATACATCAAGAAGATAGCTGGACGTTTCCAGGAAGAGGAATACAATTACAATTTGTTATGTATCATTATACAATAAGCCCCTATATTGTCTAGGTTTGTTAATTTAATTATTTTTTAATGCATTTTTAATGTACGCCGTCTAGAATTCAGGTAGGCGGTATAACAAATTTTAAATACACTTGGAAAGGCACAAATTGCTGCCATCTAGCCCATAGAAGCTCAGCAACTAGTTATGAAAAATTAGGGTTACCAGATTTTCCAAAAGGAAAATCCGGCCCCATGGCACTGCTCTTTCCGGCTAGCCACGCCCTGTTCTGCCCCAGGCTCCACCCCCTCGGACTGCACAAGCAACGAGTGACATCACCGGGTTGCATCCATGCATGCGTGAATGCCATCCCGAAGTTGCTTGTTGTCAGAAGCTTTTCAACACCCAGACAAAGTGCCGGGTTTTGAAAAGCCGTCCGGATCACTCAAAAGGAGGACAAGTCCGGGGAAATCCTATGAAAAATTATGTTAAATTAGGGCTCAACAAACCTCATACACCAAGTCAGCATGGCACCTAAAAATTACACTTTGGTGTCTGGGATTTCATCCCTCCCCTCCCCGGAATTGGAATCTTTTTTGTTGTGGTGCTTCAGGAAAATACCACGATTTCTGCTACCTCACTGACTTGGCTCTCTGTAAGCTTGAGCCACAGAGTACAGGAAATTCAGGAGCTCTTGTGGTTTCAAGTCTTGCAAGATTTGAAACTGTGAGACCAATCCAGACTTCCTAAACTGCACAGTTCAGACTTGCAGAGAGCCAAGTTCCATCGGGGAAGCAGGAATTGTGTTTGTTCTTAGAAACATAGAAACCTAGAAATAGACGGCAGATAAGGGCCACAGCCCACCAAGTCTGCCCACCCCAATAACCCTCATCTACCTTTCTCTGTGAAGAGATCCCACGTGACGATCCCATTTTGACTTAAAATCAGGCACGCTGCTGGCCTCGACCACCTGCAGTGGAAGATCATTCCAGTGATCAACCACCCTCTTGGTGAAGAAGTATTTCCTGGTATCACCGTGTAGTTTCCCGCCCCTGATTTTCCACGGATGCCCTCTTGTTGCCGTGGGGCCTTTGAAAAAGAAGATGTCCTCTTCCACCTCGATACGGCCCGTGAGATATTTGAACATCTCGATCATGTCTCCCCTCTCTCTGCGTTCCTCGAGTGAGTATAGCTGCAATTTTTTCAGCCTTTCCTCATACGGGAGATCCTTGAGTCCCGAGACCATCCGGGTGGCCATTCGCTGGACCGACTCAAGTCTCAGCATGTCTTTGCGGTAATGCGGCCTCCAAAATTGTACACAGTACTCCAGATGGGGTCTCACCATGGATCTATACAATGGCATAATCACTTCGGGCTTCCGGCTGACGAAACCCCTACGTATACAACCTATTATTTGTCTAGCCTTAGATGAAGCTTTCTCCACTTGCTTGGTAGTCTTCATGTCCTCACTGATGATCACCCCTAAGTCACATTCTGCTACAGTCCTTTGTAGGATTTTACTATTAAAGGTGTAAGTCTTGCATGGATTTTGGCTGCCAAGGTGCATGACTTTACATTTTTCGGTATTGAAACTGAGTTGCCAGGTCCTGGACCAGTGCTCCAGTAGGAGTAGGTCGTGCACCATACTGCCGGGCATTGAGTTTCCGTCCGGCCCTGTGCTTTGGTCTGACGTGTTCCTGCCTACTACATTGCATAGTTTGGAGTCATCGGCGAATAGCGCTATTTTACCTTGAAGTCCCTCAGCCCAGTCCCTTATGAAGATGTTGAATAGGATCGGGCCCAAGACCGAGCCCTGCGGCACTCCACTGATCTTCTGCAGCTAAAGCCAGCCTAGTGAGGGGAATAGGTGTCGGGACCGTGTCGGCTCTTCCTCTGATGTCATTTCCTAGGTGCGAGACCCGGAAGTGACATCAGAGAGAGAACCGACACTGATGTGGGCAGCAAGTTTGTGATGCTGCTGATGCTAGGAAAATGAAAGAGGGACAGAGAAGGGATGGAGCACACATGTGTGGAGGGGGGGGTCAGGAAGGAGCAGGGGGGCAGAGAATGGGGCACACGTGTGTGTGGGGGGGTCAGGAAGGAGCAGGGGGCAGAGAGGAGGATGGGTGCCGGTGCTCCCACCAAGATGATGGCTCGGGCGGACCGCCACCCTCTTACTACACTACTGGGTGTATTGTTGTGGCTGGTGGGGGTCCCCAAGCCCTGCCAGCGGAAGCTCTCCTCAATGATAAGCTTTTTCCTGAACTTTTGACACATTGAACCCCCTTCATACATGCTTGATTTTTGTGAAATTGAGCGTGTGAGAGGGAGGCCTGCAGGGGGGGGGGGGGGGGGGGGAGAGACGGCCTGGATGTCAGCAGCCTGGAAATGTGAGAAGGGTTTCGGCTGGTGGGGCTTGGGGACCCCTGCCAGCTCAGGTATGGGGTGGGTGGAAGCTGGTTAAAATTTTGTCCCCCATTATCACTTTGGGCTCCTGCCCTCCCGAAAGCCAATGTCTGGCAATGCACCTGCACGAGAGAAAGAGACAGAGAGAGGGGCTGGGTAAAGGGAATCAAAGGAGTTTACATATTATATACTAGGACTTATTGTGTACCTGGGGCAGTGGAGGGTTAAGTGACTTGCCCAGAGTCCCAAGGAGCAACCGATCCATGGAATAATTTCCCTTTATAGCTTCGGAACTTGGGCTCTTTTCAATTATTTCGTGAACATCTGACAACAACTTGGTTATTCTCAGAACTGTAAAACCTCTTTTATCTCTATTCTCTACGGATTTCACTGTATATCTTTTCTTTCCCTTATGCTTTATTAATTTTTATTGTGAACCGTGTCGAGCTCTATTCTTATAGAGAAGATGCGGTATATAAGCTTAAGGTTTAGTTTAGTTTAACTACAATGGAAATTGAATCTGGTTCCCCTGTTTCTCAGGTCACTGCGCTAAACATTAGGTCACGCCTGAAAGAGAGACTGACCGCCCCCCCCCCCTTTTACGAAACCATGATAGCGATTATTAGCGCAGGGGGCCGCGCTGAATGCTCCTGACACTCATAGAGTTTCTATGAGCGTTGGGAGCAGTGTGGAGCATTTAGCATGGCTCCCTGCGCTAATAACCGCTATCATGGTTTAGTAAAGGGGGGGGGTGAATAAAGGCTGGGGGAATAGGGTTGTCTAGAAAAACCTAAAGCTGGAAAAACGGCGAATTTAAGATTTTGCCATGAATTTTTTCAAGCACATCCTGGGGTGGCTCAAATCCACTGATTAGGGAGGAGCCTAAGGAAGTCCCTGATTGGCTCAGCTGCCTCAAGCCCCTCCCATGATGCACTGGGGAGGGGCCTAAGGCCTAGTGTCATTGGGGAGGAGCTGGAGCAGGAGGTGTTTTTAGTACCTCCTGCTCCCAACGTCAGAGGCAGGGGGGAATGGGCGGGGGCCCTCTGATGGCAGGAGGGAGTGGGTATCCCTCCTGCTGTTGTTTTTTTTAGGGCAGGAGGGGGGAGGTATTTGTGGACAGGAGGGAATGGGCATCCGTCCCGCCATTTTTTTTCAGGGAGCAGGCAGGGGCCTTTGGGGAAAGAAGGGAGTGAGCATCCCTCCTGCCAGTTTTTTGGGGTGGGCGGGGGAACGGTAGCTTGGGGGGGGCCAGCGGGAGAACGGTGGCTCAGGGGGACGTGCGACTGTCAGCTTTCTTAATGGGACAGATGGTGCACGTTTAAGTCACATGGAACATCTGTCCCATTAAAAAAAAAGCAGAAGCCCTGACAGCAGTGACAGGAGGCTGCTTCTCCTGTCACTACTGTCAGGGCTCTGCGCATGTCTCAATCGCTCACTGAGTGATTGAGTCAGTGGGTTTGCATGCAAATGATTTGCACCTCCCTGCAAATCATTTGCATGCAAACTTGATAGTGAATCAATCGCTGTTTGAAAATTGACCGACAGCGATTGAGTCGCTATCTTTAGTGAATCTAGCCCTATCACCCCAAGGTCCCGCTCCCCGTCCGTGCATATCAGCCTCTCACCTCCCAGCACATACGGCTCCTTCCGATTTCTAATCCCCGAATGCATTACTCTGCATTGAATTTTAGTTGCCAGATATTAAACTTTTGCAGATCCTTTTTCATGTTTTCCACTCCCTCCTCGGTGTCTACTCTGTTACAAATCTTGGTATCATCCGCAAAGAGGCAAATCTTTCCTCCTAACCCTTCAGCAATGTCACTCACAAACATTTTCAACAGGATCGGCCCCAGCACTGAACCTTGAGGGGCTCCACTACTCACATTTCCTTCCTTCGAGCGTATTCCATTAACCGCCGCCCTCTGGCGTCTGTCCATCAACCAGTTTCTAATCTAGTTCTAATTCTAATCATTCAGCAATGGTACGTTGATAAAAGACATTTCATGCAAAAAAAGGTCTATCAGTATTTTATTAAATGAACCTTCAACATCTGCCCTTTATTGTGGAAAATAACAGAAATTTAACGTACTTCGCTAATAGCTAAACACGTACACTTTGGTGTCATCTACTGTGTCTGTGTATGGCCATTTGGTGGAGGATGGGCAGGGGAGGGCTTCAATGGCTGGGAGGGTGTAGATGGGCTGGAGTAAGTCTTAACAGAGATTTCGGCAGTTGGAACCCAAGCACAGTACCGGGTAGAGCTTTGGATTCTTGCCCAGAAATAGCTAAGAAGAAAAAAAAAAAAAATAATAATAATTTAAATTGAATCAGATTGGGCAGACTGGATGGACCATTCGGGTCTTTATCTGCCGTCATCTACTATGTTACTATATGTTACTATGTTAGGTTCCAAACACTCAAGCATTCAGGCCCATATTCTATAAATAAGGTGCCCTACTAGTATCTAAGAAGTTGAAAATGCCATTTAGAAACAGGAAAAAAAAGCATTTAAAAAAGGAAAATGTAGGTGCCTACTGGTGCCTTAAAAAACAGCGACTGCATTGCGCCTACGGAGGCACTGCCAATATTTGCAGCAGCACAGTGGTGTTCGTGGCTGTTGCTACAAATGCCAGCAGCTGAAAGCCACTGTTGCCTTCAGTTCTTCTTGGGCCTCGCCAATTACCAAATTAAAATCCCTAAAAATCCAGAAGCTGTAACCAAAAGGGAGTTGTAGATTAGAGAATAACACGGGGACAGATTTTCTCCGTCCCCCCGGGGACTCATTTTCCCATCCTGTCCCCGCGAGTTCTTTTCCTGTCCCTGCTCCATTCCTGCAAGCTCCGTCCTCATCTGCGCAAACCTCAAACACTTTAAAATCATAAGTGGCAACATCCTAGAGCTCAGATTGTGATGTCATAATACCTCATTCCACCGATGCCTAAGCTCTGTCCTCACCTGCACAAGCCTCAAACCCTTTAAAATCATAAGTAGCAACATTCTAGAGCTCAGATTGTGATGTCATAATGCCTCATTCCACCAATGCCTAAGCTCTGTCCTCATCTGCACAAGCCTCAAACACTTTAAAATCATAAGCGGCAACATTCTAGAGCTCAGATTGTGATGTCATAATGCCTAATTCCACTAATGCCTGAGCTCCTTCCTCATTTGCACAAGCCTCAAACACTTTAAAATCCTAAGTAGCAACATTCTAGAGCTCAGATTGTGATGTCAAAATGCCTCATTCCACCGATGCCTAAGCTCTGTCCTCACCTGCACAAGCCTCAAACACTTTAAAATCATAAGTAGCAATATTCTAGAGCTCAGATTGTGATGTCATAATGCCTCATTCCACCGATGCCTAAGCTCTGTCCTCATCTGCGCAAGCCTCAAACACTTTAAAATCATAAGTGGCAACATCCTAGAGCTCAGATTGTGATGTCATAATGCCTTATTCCACCAATGCCTAAGCTCTGTCCTCATCTGCGCAAGCCTCAAACACTTTAAAATCATAAGTAGCAACATCCTAGAGCTCAGATTGTGATGTCATAATGCCTCATTCCACCAATGCCTAAGCTCTGTCCTCATCTGCGCAAGCCTCAAACACTTTAAAATCATAAGTGGCAACATCCTAGAGCTCAGATTGTGATGTCATAATGCCTCATTCCACCAATGCCTAAGCTCCGTCCTCATCTGCGCAAGCCTCAAACACTTTAATATTATATATGTTCGAGGCTTGTACAGTTAAGACAGACCTTTCAGGAATGGGACAGGGAGAACGACAAAACTTGCAGGAACGGGACTAGGAAACTGAGTTCCTCCAGGGACAGGGAAAAATTTGTCCCCGTGTCATTCTCTGTTGTAGACCACTCTCCCCCTCTTCTCCAGCTCACACCCATTCAACGCTCTCACACCTGCAGTTTGTCTTTCTTCCCTCATCTTACACACATCCTTTCTCTTCATCCCTCACTTCACATACATCCCCTTACCCAGCCTGCCCCAGCACCTCTCCTCCGGCTCTGCTTCCCTAGCCCCTTCTTTTATCATTTTACAACAGTTTTAGACACTTTGCTCAGCACAGATGTCTTCTTAAGTGCATTGCACTCAAAGTGTGAGTCATGCGGTGCACAAAATCCTGTGCTACTCTCAAACGTTTTGCAACAACAATGCAGGATTTCAGCAATGACTCTTCTTCAACTGTAGACAGTCGCTCTGGCTCCACCTTCTGTTGGATAGGGGTAAATTCTGCATTTCATAGGAAGTCTGCACAAATTCTCGGCATGGTGCAGTTGCACAGAAAAGCGGGCATTAAAATGTGACCAGATTAGGCAGCCGAATGGGGAGGCGTGGGAGTAGACCACACCCCCAATACTTAACCCACATAGCATAAGCAACTAGGGAGCCCCCCATCATAATTAAATAGGTATTCTGCCACTCCTGGTTTTCAAGATATCCATGTAGGGTTACCGGATTTACCCGGATATGTCCTCTTTTTAGAGGGTATGTCCAGGCGTCCGGACGGCTTTTCCAAAACCTAGCACTTTGTCCGGGTTTTGAAAAGCAGATCGCGTGGATGCCCTCCCGACCAAGACGAGCAGGCTGGGGGGGGGGGGGGGAAGGCTAGGAGCGAGGCTGGGGTGTGGCGTGGGCGTAACGGGGTGGAAATGGGTGGAACTGGCCAAACCTGGGGGCTGGTCTATGGATCTGGATTTTACATACGTAAAATCTGGTAAACCTATATCCATGGCCAAACCAGCGTAATTTGAGAGTACAGAAAAGCCATGTGGCTTAAGAACAAACCAAGAAAAAACTGCAGACAAGGATACAAGATGCAAGCTAGGTTTATTCATAAAAATATATTGCGGTTAATGTAACCACCTTTATACAAACCAGGGGACCTGACACGGTCGGTGTTTCGGTATACACTTCATCAGGGGTCCCTAATTTGTAAAAGGTCTCAAAACAAACCGCAACAAAAATAAACTTGAGCCTGTGTAACATCAGAAAATTCGCCAAGAAAGTCTCTCTGTGGAAGAATTGCCGAGAAAGTCTCTCTGTGGAAGAATTGTCGAGAAAGTCTGTCCGTGGAAGAATTACCGAGAAAGTCTGTCCGTGGAAGAATCTCTGGGAAAGTCTCTCTGTGGAAGAATCTCTGAGAAAGTCTCTCCGTGGAAGAATCTCTGAGATTATGATGGGGGGCTCCCTAGTTGCTTATGCTGTGTGGGTTAAGTGTTGGGGTGCATCTGTGTTGGCTCTCTCTGACATCACTTCCGGGTCCCACACCTAGGAAGTGATATCAGAAGGAGAGCAGACATGACACGGGCAGCAAGTTCGTGATGCTGCTCCCACCGGGAAAATGAAAGAGGTACGGGGAAAGGGAAAGGGTGGTGTGCTCAGAAGGGGGGGGTTGGGAAGGAGTGGAGGGGTGGGAGAGAGGCGCCACTCACCCTCGCTATGCCACTGTATTCACCCCTATGTGCAACACACTTGGCACATGGTGTCTGAAGTTTCCGTCAACCTTCCCCAAAAAATACTCTGATGTCTGGTCACTGAAATACTGCTCCGCTGCTGCAATCACCTTCGAATCACTTGAAAATTGTCACCCTTTCAAGCTCTTTCCAAGGTTTGGAAACATAAAATAGACAGATGGGGCAAGATCTGATGAGTAGGGTGGATGGTCTGTGCCCTGAAACCCGAACTGTGTCAAAACAGCCTTATCTTGCAAAATGAGAAGCTTCCTTCTCCTTTTTTCTTTCAATGCCTCTTTTAATCGGCACAGCAATTTACAGTTTCTGCCAGGTACTTGTGACCTGGATTGGCCACTGTTGTAAATTGGTGGAACTGTTGTAAATTGGTGGGTTTGATGGACCATTGCTCTGACCCAGTATGGCTGTCTTATGTTCTAATAGGGCCTTAAGTTTTTCGCAGGTTGTTCTCAAAGCTTCAGACGTCCAAGGTATACCGTGACCAAAGTTAAGTAGCTGATTTTCATTTAAAACACTTGCATGACTGAATTCCAAGTGCAATGATGTTTGTCCACTTGAATTCTCCAGGCAATCAGATACCGATTGAGTTTTTACTATGGATCATATAGTTCTGCACTGGAAGTGACCTTGTTATGTATAGTGCAGCAGGGGACATTTTCATAAAGAATTAAAAAAAAAAAAAAAAGAAGTGCATTGGAAGGGAGAGACTGCACAAAAAAAAAAGTAGACCGAGATGGACAATGGAAAGTGATAGACTAGACACAGCAGAAAACCTTTCTGTGCTGTATAATCAGAAGCCCAGTGTATAAATGCTAGCATTAGCCTCTAGGTGGCGCCTAAGAATATGTCTGGTAGCACACTGAATTTTTCAATTGCTCTGATGTACAGGTGCTTAAGTTCCTGATCAAACCTGTGCTAATCTGCACTCTCGTACTCCCCTTTCCTTCCTCTGAGTGAATTCTATTAACTACCACCCTCTAGCATCTGTCTATTAGTTTCTAATCCAGTTCATCCCATTGGGTCCTAACTTCAGCTTGTCAGGTTTATTCAAGAGCCTCCTATGAGGAACTGTGTCAAAAGCTTTGCTAAAATCTAAGTAAGTTACATTTAGCGCATGTCCTTGATCCAATTGTCTGGTCACCCAGTTGAATTCTTTGACTAACCTGCTGATTTTTGCTGCACGTGTAAACAGTGGCATAGTAGGGGGAAGTGGGAGGGCGGGACCATCCTGGGCGCCATCTTGGTAGAGGCACTGGCACCTCTCTACCCCCTATGCCATGCTTATGCCCTCCCTTGCCCGCCCCCCTACCTCTTTAAAAATCATTGCCAGCGGGAGCAACTACCCTAGCCTGCTGTTCACTCCAGCCTGGCTCCCTCTGAAACTACTTCTGGGTCATGGGGGCAGGAAGTGACATCAGAGGGAATGCCAGCACGAGCAGCAGGCCGCAGAAGCTGCTCGTGCAGGTGAAGATCTAAAGAGATACGGGGGTGGGAAGGTAGGGCAGGAGGGTTGGCACGGAAAGAGTGGGGAGTGGCTGAGAGGAGGGCGCAAGGGGGCACCACTGTCCCAGGTGCCTCCTACCTTCACATCTTCACTATGTCATTGATAATCAACTGGCATGTTAAATAGACTCTGTCCCTGGCAGTATTAAAATCCAGGCTAAAAGCCCGCTTTAACTCATAACCCCCACTTGCTTGTTAAACATCTATGCCTGAGAAACTCCCAAACCCCGTTTGTCTGTTTGAATATATTGTAAGCTCTATTGAGTAGGGACCGTATGATGCTGTGTACGTCTAACAGTGGTATAGAAATAGGATTACCATATTTGTAAAAAATGAAAGCAGCTGGGGAGGAAGTGGATGGGGGAGGTGTGAGAGCCATCTCCTCTGATCTCTGACCTCCAATTTTTTGGGGTGGGGGCATGGCTCCTTTGGCCACCCCCGTTCCGACACCCATGCACCCATTGCATTGATTAGCCATTCTACAGTATTCTGTCCTACTTTAGTTTCACTGCTATTACAATTACCCACGCATAGCTTAAAGAACTGTAAATAAATAACTCTCAGATTTAAAATTTTGTCGGCTTTGCAATTTTATCATTTTATAATGTTCTGTGAAAAATATTTGCTCCCTTTAGTGTGCCGGAGCTAAAAAAAAGTTTGAGAAACACTGTTATATGTGCTTGAAGTGGCAACCAATGTAACTCCCTCAACAGCTACTCACTGCCCTATCCAGACATGTAGGGGTCCTTTTACCAAACAACAGTAAAAAGTAGCCTTATTCCACCCTGCACTAAGGCCGTTCCTACCAATGGGTAAAATGGCCAGATACTAATTTTCCCATTAGCTCGTGGCCCCCTACTGCCATCCATTTTGTAGGGGTAGGGACTTGTGCGTGGCACCTGATGCCTTATCAACCTTTCCGCTCCCTCGCTCTTCTCAATATCACCAACCCAGGTATTCCAGCTTCAGGACAGATCACAGACGATTACGCTCATAACTCAATGTTCTCTGTTGTTGGCCCCGCCCTGTCTACATCCCCTATCTACACTTCCAGACTTCTCGCCAAAGATTCAAAACTGACTTTAAAGCCTTTCGCTTTAACCTTTAACCTATTTCATGAGTGTCAAAGTCCCTCCTCGAGGGCCGCAATCCAGTCGGGTTTTCAGGATTTCCCCAATGAATATGCATGAGATCTATTAGCATACCATGAAAGCAGTGCATGCAAATAGATCTCATGCATATTCATTGGGGAAATCCTGAAAACCCGACTGGATTGCGGCCCTATTTCTACCCCTGGTATGGTAGCCTTTGAGACCATTTCACCCCTACCCCCCCATCATTGACCTTCCTGCTCTATCTATCCTGTCAATCATTGTTCTTTTTTCTCCCCACCCATACTTGTTCCTCTTCTCTCTTTCTCTCCTCTCTGCCTCATACTATCTGTTAGAAATGCAAGCTGCTCGGGATAGCAACTTGAAAACTAAACCTATGCTAATCACTTAGGGGCTGTTTGTACAGTGTGGGCCACGGAAAAGTAGCCCGCCTCTAATATCAGTGCCAGAAAGATGGCGTTCTCCCTGGAACAGCGAATAGTGATTCTCGAAGGCTATGTGCCGACAGATACCCAGGAATAAAAGCACCAGCTAAATGTTGTAATCAGAGTCTGGTTTGGAAATGGCTCGTTCATCTTGTCATACTATCGCCGGAGGCGGGCTACTTTTCCGTGGCCCACCCTGTACAAACAGTGTCCCGATTGTAGGCGACAATAGATTTCCTACTGCTATCTCACCAGCCAATTGGGACGCATGTTTTTTGCTTTTTTTATTTTTTTTTTGGGGGGGGGTTAATCCATGCTGTAAAGGACGCCTACAATATTGCTGTCTGACTCGCCTATGGAGGTGTCTAGGCATGTCTACTGATATTTATGTAACATCTCTTTAAATGTAACAACACTGTATTATGTATCATCGCTGTAAATGTACAGTCTCTTCTATTGTTAACCGCATTGAACTTCCATGGTATTGCCGTATACAAGAATAAAGTTATTATTATTATTATTATTACCAAAAGCCAGCGTGGGCAAGGTTTCTTCCAAAAGTGGCCTTGGGCATCCATAAACATTCCTATGAGTCTCCAAAGGCCTTAAATGTAGGTAGGCCTTTAAAATGCTGGTCTACATTTAAGGTGGTCTGTAAGGAAAAAAAAGACGCGATTCTCTAAAAGACGCCGATGCATGATTGGCATGCGATTGGCAGCTGACGAGATCAGCATTCTTTTGAGAATCGGGCCCTTAGTGCACGGTAACGCCCATGCGCCAATCAATTATCACAGAGCACGCTCACTCTCCACCCCCAGACCCACCCTAAACCCACCCTCAGCGCTAATAAATAAATTCTATATTTTAGCATTCTCCAAATGACCACAGGATGCCTCAGCCCACCCCCATGGTAAAAAGCCATTTTTTTTGCTGTGCTAAGTATGGGTTGGTGTTTCCTGCAGTTTTGTTAAAGGGCCCCTTAGTGCTGGTGCAGAATATTCATATTTTATTTAATTGATGCAACCAGCATTATAAAAAAAAATAAAAAAAAATGTCGACTTTGGTGGCTGAAAATCAATCCAGTAATTTTAATCCTCATATTTCAAAGAATATGAAACTGAAGGAGAAAGGGTGATCACAACCTGCTTAGCTAAAGGAGCCTCTTGCACCACATCGGTACAGATCTCGAGAAATCAAGAAATACAGAAATAACTTTGACCCAACAGCAGCCTGTTCTTAAATTCTTAGGGGTCCTTTATCTAAGCTGCGATAAACACTAATGCATACTTCCCTCATTTACTCTTACTACCCCTCTCGTGCACTTCTTCACTGAATGATCACTGACTTTGGTTACCATCCTTTCATCAAGCTTAATACGATTCAACAAGGAAGAGGGGTTTTTTCCCCCCCAACATAACACCGATTTCATGGAATCCATTACCCCAACATATTAGGTTGAACCAATCCTATCTCAGATTTAGATCTTTACTTAAAACATATCTCAACTGGTAAAGGGGGCTGCTTTTTGGTGGCTTTGGCGTAGCAGAGCAGTAGGGTTGAAACACAGAAACAAGCTTCAAGCTAGAGGTCTGCACGGGAACGGGGATTGCGGGGGTCCCGCGGGAATCCCCCCATAACCCACAGGACTCCCACGGGGACCCCCCTCTGGCCCACGGGACTCCCACAGGGATGGAAGGCTTTGGAAGCAGGGTTCGTCCATATAATATAATGGACACGTCAGCCTTAGTAAAAGAGAGGGTTTATAAGTTAATTACCTGAACAGAAAACAAAAAAAGAGTTCCACTAAAGAGATTCCACAAGGAAAATAGCAGCGCAAACATAAAAGAAACTGTGGAATTGATGATCTTGTCAGAAGTAATTGCTGCTTTTTATGGGGACAGGCGGGGATGGAGGTAATTCCTTGCGGGGATGGTGGGGACAGAGAGGATCCTGACAGGGATGGGTGGGGACAGAGAGGATCCTGGTGAGAACGGAGAGGATCCTGATGGGGATGGGTGGAGATGGAGAGGATCCTGACGGGGATGGGTGGAGATGGAGAGGATCCTGACGGGGATGGGTGGGGACGGAGAGGATCCTGATGGGGACGGGTGGGGACGGAGAGGATCCCGATGGGGATGGGTGGGGACGGAGAAGATCCTGACGGGGATGGGTGGGGATGGAGAGGATCCAGGTTGGGACGGAGAGGATCCTGACGGGGACAGGTGGAGATGGAGAGGATCCTGACGGGGACGGGTGGGGACGGAGAGGATCCTGGCGGTGACAGGTGGGGATGTAGAGGATCCTGATGGGGATGGGTGGGATTTCTGTCCCCGTGCAACTCTCTACTTCAAGCTTCACCAGGTCTTTCTTCGTGTTATTCACACCATTCCGGGTGATGACTTGCCCAGGGTCACAAGGAGCAGCACTGAGATTTGATCTCACAACCTCTGGGTGGAGAGGCAGCAACTCCACCAGTGAGCCACACTTTCCCTATGCTATCCAACCTACTAAAACTGAGGGCCCCTTTTTAGGGTTACCAGATTTTCCTTTCGGAAAATCCGCCCCCCCCCAGGCCCGCCTAGTTCCACCCATCCCCGCCCATATCCCGCCTTAGCCCCGCCTCCCGCTGCTTGCTTCTGTCGAGCAGGGAGGACGTCCGCGCATGAGCAGATGCTACATGATGATGTCATGCGCACACACGCTTATGCATGACTAGGGGACACTTGATGAAGTTACAGGGAAATACTTTTAAAATCAATAGGAGGAAATTTTTTTTCACTCAGAGAATAGTTAAGCTCTGGAACGCGTTGCCAGAGGATAGCGTAACTGGTTTTAAGAAAGGTTTGGACAAGTTCCCGGAGTAAAAGTCCATAGTCTGTTATTGAGAAAGACATGGGGGAAGCCACTGCTTGCCCTGGATCGGTAGCATGCAATGTTGCTACTGTTTGGGGTTCCAGAACCTTGCTATTCTTTGAGATTCTGCATGGAATCTTGATACTCTTTGGGGTTCTAGAATCTTTTGTTACTCTTTGGGATTCTGGAATGTTGCTACTCCTTGGGTTTTGGCCAGGTACTAGTGAATGGGCTACTGGGCTTGATGGACCATTGGTATGACCCAGTAAGGGTCTTATAATTCTATATGGTCCCGAACTGGAAGCGTTTCAAAACCTGGACAAAGTGCCGGGTTTTGAAAAGCCATCTGCACGCCTGGACATGTTCTCTAAAAAGAGAACATGTCCGGGTACATCTGGAATCTGGTAACCCTATCTACTGTGGCTTAGTAAAAGAGGGCCTACATAAATACAGACGCAAAATCATATGCCAGTCAGGCACGAGGGTGTAATTTTGGTGACCACCGCAATCTGTGAGTTCTCCAATAGTTCCATTAAGGTCTTGGCCATCCACAGAATCATCTTTCTGGCTACTTCGACCACTTCCTGCCTCCCACTGTTACGTCTTCATGCTCGCTTGTGGTCAGTCCTTTTATAGCTTATTGTAGTCATCATTTCTAGTAATATATACTTCTCTCAATGCAGAACTCAGTGTGTCGCAAGGCCCCAGAGTTACAGACATTTGTTTGCTTATTGTTACAGCTGTGAAGCTTTAAGAGTTCTTTTAATCTTACCTTTGTGGCTTACCATGACTCGGTCATAGTTTCTTGACTCGGTCCTGGAGTCGCCCCTTGCCAGTCAGGTTTTCAGGATATCCACAATGAATATGCATGAAAGAAATTTGCATATAATGGAGGCAATGTATGCCAATCAAGTTAATGCATATTCATTGTGGATATCCTGAAAACCTGACTGGCAAGGGCCAAGTTGAGAAACACTGGAGTAGATGAGTAGTGCTGCCCGATTCAGGAAAAAAATTTTTGATTCGATTCAGCCTATTGAATCGATTTTTTTTTATTCAATTCGATTCGATTTTCCTGCCCAATTGGGTGTTTTTTTCCAAACATCCTGGTAGGTTTATTTTATAGCCTCTTCACCCCCTTTGCCCTCTCCTACCCACACTGGTCCTGTGGTGTAAACAAAATAAACAAACAAAAAAGACTTTTCCTCTCTCTGTTAAATCCTAGCTCACGTTTGCGGTCTAACACCAGCTCTGGCAGGATACACGTTTCAAATATGACATATTGTAATCACAAAACAGAAAATAAAATTAGTTTTTGTACCTTTTGCTATCTGGTCATTATTCAAATCATGTTGGTCCCAGGCTCTGGTTGTCTTCTGATAACTCGCTTCTTTTTTCTTTCTCCGTGTTAACCATCCATCTTCCATCTCTGTCCTCCCCTTCCATTTCCATTCCTTTCCCCTGGTCTGGCATCTGTCTCCTTCCCCCCCCCCATGCCCTGACATCTCTCCCTCAATGGTCTAGTATCGCCTTTCCTTTCCCTCCCTCCTATGGTCTTGGCATCTCTCTTTCCTCTCCTCTCCCTTCCTGGGCTTCCTTATCCCTCCTTCCCTCTCTCTCCCCAATTGGGTGCAGCAGCAGCATTTCTCTTCCCCCCTTCCCCTCTCACTCTCCTCCTCCACTGTTTTTCCCCCTTCCCCCATCCACTTTTCTCCTCCACTGCTCTCCCCTCAGTCCTGCTGCAGCATTCTCTCTTCCATGTTAAGTCCAGCAGCATTCTCATCTGTTCCAAATCCAGCAGCACCTCTCTCTATCACCTCCTTCCACTACTCAGCTCCAACAGTACATCTAGCTGCAGCACCTCTCCTTTCCACCTCCAGGGAAAACAGCACCTCTCCTCTCTGACTAGCAAGGCTCCTCTCCCTTCCCTTTCCCTCCCCTCTGACTAGAAGCAGTACCTTACCCACTCACCTTCCAAGACTAGCAGAACCACTCCCTCCTCTCCTCGCCTCCTATCAGCACCTCTCCCTCTCATCTCCCAGGTCCATCGGCAACACGCCCCCCTCCCAATTAACAGGCTCTCACCGGCTTGTGGATTCCCCGGCTTGACTTGGCACAACCTGAAGTTCTGTGTTTGACTCCGGCCAAAGAAAGTAAAAAAGAAAAAAAAGCCCGAAAAACCAGGCGATTTTTCAAACCCTCCCGGTAACACTATCCTGGATTAGCAGCTGCACCACGCTCTCCTCCGTAGCTTTAGCAGGTCAATTCCCTTCCGCAGCCTCAGGGCCTCTGCTAGGCCATCCCGCTTCCAAGGAAGAAGGAAGTTGCATCATCGGAGGCGGGACTAAGTGACTTGGGTGTTGATGCTGTTGCTCTAATCCAGGGGTAGGGAACTCCAGTCCTCGAGAGCCGTATTCCAGTCGGGTTTTCAGGATTTCCTCAATGAATATGCATTGAAAGCAGTGCATGCAAATAGATCTCATGCATATTCATTGGGGAAATATACGGCTCTTGAGGACCGGAGTTCCCTACCCCTGCTCTAACCACTGTGCCACACTCTCCTGCAATACAATATCAGAAGTGAGCCAAGTTAGAACAATGAAGCCATTGTGACATCACTGATAAGGTTGGCTTTTATTGGTGGAATGAAGCATTATGACATCAGGGAAAGAGATTAGGACTTGTATACCATCTTTTTGCAATTTTGCAACCCCATTCAAAGCAGTTTACATACAGGTACTTCTTTTCCCTATCTGTCCTGGTGGGCTCACAATCTGATCTAATGTACCTGGGGCAGTGGAGGATTGCCCAGGGTCACAGGGAGCAGCAGAGGGTTTGAACCCGCACCCTCTGGGTGCTGATGCTGTTGCTCTAACCACTGTGCCACACTCTCCTCCAATACAATATCAGAAGTGAGCCAAGAATAGAACAATGCAGCCATTGTGACATCACTGATAAGGTTGGCTTTTATTGGTGGAATGAGGCATTATGACATCAGGGAAAGGGATTGGGACATGTATACCACCTTTTTGTAGTTTTACAACCACACTTAAAGAGGTTTACATACAGGTGCTTCAAGCATTGTCCCTAGCTGTCCTGGTGGGCTCACAATCTATCTAATGTACCTGGGACAGTGGAGGATTAAGTGACTTGCCCAGGGTCACAGGGAGCAGCATGGGGTTTGAACCCACAACCTCAGGGTGCTGAGGCTTTAGCTTTAACCACTACGCTTACTAGCACGGCCACTGACTGACCATCTGGTCTTCTAGAGGTGTTTTAAAAGTCAGATTGGATTCTGAACAGAAAGCTGGACCCGGCACACAGCCTGCTCTTGAGTGATACGTGGCAATGCACCTTATGTTGCACTAGCCAGGAAGTTCTAGGGAAGAATGAAGAGAGCTGACTCAGCCTATCAATCTTGCACCATTTCCCGTTTCTTGAGAAGGAAATGGGCTCAGACGTATAAGTATATGACTAGAGACATCTGTCAGTTACCGTACATTACTCCAATTAGCTGAGACCAAAGAGCTCTCTGTGTCCATCAATCATTTACATAAGGTAAGGAAAACTATTCTGACATTCAGATATAAAACCAAATTGCAATTGCTTGCTCCTATCACACAATTGAAACTACTGTTGTTATGGTTACTAGTTCATGTTATAACTTTTCTTTATTTTTATACTAATGAAATGCAAGGTGGCTATTATGCTCGGTTTATCTTCTAAAATAATAAAACGTTATGCACAATTTATTAATACTGAAGACAATAGGACTGTACAGCCTACATATGCTAATTTTGTCTTGTTTCCCCTGGCATTTATGGGAATTTTCATTTAAAAAAAAAATGTTTTTGTTTCAGGAGTAATATCGACAGTAACATACACTCTTCCAATACTACTAACACTATTAACGATTTGTAGATGTACGCAGCGCTGTACAGAGTCACGAAGGAGAGAGTCCCTGTTCAAATGAGCTTACAATCTAATCAATCAAGACAGACAAACAGGATGCCAGGGAAGGGGGTTACAGTTAGCGGGGGGATGGTTAAACTACTGGCTGGGGTGATGAGCAGAGGACAGTGTTGAGTAAGGTTATGAGTTGAAGACAGTCTCAAAAAGGTGGGCTTTTGGTCTATTTTTGAACAAGGGAAGGGGCGTGACGCATAGACTCGGGTAGTCTATTCCAGGCATACGGGGCAGCAAGATGAAAGGAATGAAGTCTGGAATTGGCAGTGGAGGAGAAGGGTACTGATAAAAGCAACTTATTTGAGGAACGGTGATCAAGGAGAGACAAGAGGAGAGATATTTTGTAATATTGTCTATTTATATATTTTACCTATGTTTATAATTTTTAGGATTATCTTGTACATCGCCTTGAATGTAGAGTAGGCGATTAATCAAATTATTTAATAAACTTGGAAACTTGGATATTGATGGGCAACAGAATGAACTCACTTTTAGGTTAATAATAGGAGTTTGAATTGTATACAAAGGCGGATAGGGAGCCAGTGAAAGTGATTTGAGGAGAGGGGTAACGTGAGCGTAGCAAGGTTGGCAGAAGATAATTTGTTCAGCAGAGTGTTGCACAAAATGCAGGGGGGAGAGGCGGTTCAATGGGAGACCTGTTAGAAGTAAATTGCAGTAGTCTAAATCTCGAAAGTGCACACATCTGCACATAATGCACATATTTGCATACTTCTGAAAGATTATGCACTATTTCCCAAAAATGTGCCCTATTCACTATTTACAACACAGGAAAAAAAATCTAATTTGTTTTCTCCCTGGCATTTTGGGCAAAAATAAACACATGACAACATGGAAAATGTCAATTACATTTTCCATTTGTTTCAGATGAAGGTACAGCCCCAGTAGTTTGTATATCAAGAGTGGTAGTACGTTCTGTAACATGTTTTTATCCAAACAGCATTGCAATACAGTGTTCCCCCAGTCATTCGTGGTTGGCGGTCCCGGTCATTCGTGATACATTCTGACCACGAACCGCCAAGGAGAGGGCAGCGGGAGAGGCAGGAGAGAGCAGCCGGAGTGCCGGCGAGTGCAGGAAACCACTCGCTGTATGCTCCGACCGCCTCTTTGACATGCAGCTCCTGATTGGTAAGGCCTGACTTAGTGCAGGAAGAGGCGGTCGGAGCATACAGCGAGTGATTTCCTGCGTTTGCTGGCGCTCCGGCTGCTCTCTCCTGCCTCTCCCGCTGCCCTCTCCAGTCTTCCCCATTGAAACCCCGTATTTGCGGTTTTTCAAGATTCGCGGGGGTTCCTGGAACGGAACCTCCGCGAATATCAGGGGAGTACTGTATACTGCATAACTGGAGCTTTTAAGAAATGCATTTCTGCAGCCTGTAGTCAGGGCCAGCTCAACCTATGGCTCTGGAAAGGCACTGGCTCAGGGCGCCAGTGACAAAGGGTGCCAAAATCCCAGTCCACTATATTTTCCTCTTTCTTCCCTCCCCCTTACAGCTCAGGGGGTAGGGGGTGGAGGAATAGATGCTGGATCAGGATTTGGGAGTCCTTAATCATGGTTGGGGGCAGGGGCGTAGCCAGCCCTCCAATTACTCCTCTCCTCAAGTCACTTCATTGGTTCCCTCTCTGTTTCCAAATACAGTTCAAACTCTTCTTACTGACCTATAAATGTATTCACTCCGCTGCTCCTCAGTATCTCTCCTCTCATTTCTCGGCACAGTTCCCCCCCTCCCCCCCTGGCTATCAGATAAGTCTCTCTTATCTGTACCCTTCCCCTCTACAGCCAACTCCAGACTTTGTCCATTCTGCTTTGCTGCACCGTACGCCTGGAACAAACTGCCTGACTCGATACGTCAGGCTTCATCTCTGGCAGCATTCAAATGCAGACTCAAAGCTCACTTCTTTGAAGCTGCTTTCAATTCCAAACTCCAACCCATCTTCTAAGCACCAATATCTGTCTTATCATTCCCTCTGTAACTCCTCTACCTGAGCACCTTCTTGTCCAGTTTGCCCTGACTAGATTGTAAGCTCTTCTGAGTAGGGACTGTCTCTTCTGTGTTTCGATGTACAGTAGCACTATAGAAATGATTATTTATTTATATCAATTTCTATCCCGTTCTCCCAGAAGCTCAGAACGGGTTACAAGTAGACATTCACAATCGTTTGAAAACAGACTAGTCATGACAACAAATAGGTTACAGTAGACAATAACGGCGCTTATTTTAGAGACCAGACTGGTCATAGCGAAGAGTACTAGGAGAAGTATATTGAGGAGGCAGTTTTTAATGGCCCAATTGGCGGAAGAGGAAGGTCTTTACTGCTCTGCAGAAGGTCATTAGCGAGTCTAGCGACCTGATCTGTGTGGGTAGTCGGTTCCATAGCTGAGGAAATGGCTGTGGATCTTTTTGTATGCCGTACTCATTCGGAGGGATCTCCCTGCGGGAATGCTGTCTTTGTTCTGCTTTGGAGCGGAGGGGGCAGTTATGGGTGTATAGGCGTAGCTTGGATGCTATGTAGACTAGGGTTTTTTGGTAGAATCTCTTGTGTGTCATGACTAGGGCTTTGAAGATGCATCGCTTTTTGACTGGTAACCAGTGAGTTGCATAGAGCGCTGTAGTAATGGGGTCATGGTAGCTGAGGTTGTATAGGAGTCGAATTGATGAGTTCTGGACTTTTTTGAGGTGTTTTTGATCTCTTGCAGCGATGCCATTGAATAGGGAATTGCAGTAGTCTAGTCTAGAGAGTACGTAGGCATAAAGCAGTTGGGTTAAGTCTGTTTCTGGGAGGTAGGGTTTGATCCTTCGCAGTTGGCGAAAAGTGCGGAATAACTTGTAAATTTCATGGCTCCACATCATTTCCTTCTTGGTTGGGCTGAGACATTTTCAGCGGCCCCTGGTATTGTGATGTCATAATGCCTCATTCCACCAATGTGTAAGAGGCAACCTCATCGGTGATGTCACAGTGACTTGGTTTCCCTATACTTGTGCCCATTTACAAGATGCATTCGCCTAATTGAAACAAAAAGTGTCAAGAAGTGGAATAACTTGTAAGTTTCATGGCTCCTCATCATTCTCTTCTTGGTTGGGCTGAGAACTTTTGAGCAGCCCCTCCTATTGTGATGTCATAATGCCTCATTCCACCAATGCCTAGGAGCCATCGGTGATGTCACAATGGCTTGGTTTCCCTATACTTGTGCCCATTTACTAGATGCATTCACCTAATTGAAACGAAAAGTGTCAAGAAAAGTGTGGCATAACTTGTAAGTTTCATGGCTCCACATCGTTCTCTTCTTGGTTGGGCTGAGAACTTTTCAGTGGCCCCTCATGTAGCTAAAACAGCATTTCCTTCTGCATAGCGTGAGAAAGAGCATAACTTGACTACTACAGCCTTATAAAGAATATGACACATGTATTTTAAAAGCACGGTTTCATTTATAAAAATCTAGGTATTTTTGATAGGGGCTGAATCTTCATACCCTCTTCTATTAAAAGAGCACAAGAAAAACAAAACAAGGATACAAGGGTAAATTAATTTACAGAGAGCTATCTAACCATATCTGTTCTAGAGATATCTTTAATAAATTAAACTTATTATACTTCTGTTTTCTAAGCCAATTACTATTGGCTAGAAAGTAGATGTTATATAAACATGTTTTTCACTTGCAATATACCATACAGCATGGATCTAGTGTTAGGGGGCCGTGGTCCAGTGGGGACTTTGTTCCTGCTTTCCAGGGTGGGCAGGGACTAAGGATGCTGTACAGTTACAGGCAGCGTTCATAGGATCTTGTGGGAGTGAAGGGGATATCCCTGCCATTGACTGATTTTAAGGAGCACCTGGTTCTGGAGAGCTCAGCCATAGGATTTCCCCTGACAATGCATGGTTGGAGGCAAAGGGGAGTAGGCCTCGGATTAAAATTTGGAGAAAACCTCCAGATAAGTTGTAAACAGTGATCCAATGTGCCTTGCCAGGACTGGGGGGTCAAGTTTAAGATTCAATGGAAAAATCGAGTAAAAGAAAGAATCTACTTCCCCCTCCCTCCAAAAATTGTTTTGAATAGTTTTTGCTTTTGATTAATGATATCTCATCTCGAAGCAGGGACTTTAGATCATTTATTATTCTATTGTCCATTTATTATGAATTTTTGGAAATCAATTTGGGACCAAATTAATTGTTTATTAGACAATCCAGTGGCATTATCATATGATACTGTGCTGTTTGGTATGGCGATGAGAGGAAAAAGTCAGATTTCTACAAATAATAACAAATTATTACTTATAATGGCTGGGGTTGCCATTCAACAAATTACGTATAATTGGAAAAATTGGAGTAGATTAAATTATAATTTTTGGTGGAATTCCTTATGTCATGTTTATAAAATGGAGAGATTTATTGCAATACAGCGGGGATGTTTCAGGAAATTTCAAGATGTGTGGGAGCCATTAACAAAGTATTGTACTGATTAGATGACATTTTTTCTCTTAAATTTACAAGTTCAATTGTGAGAGGGGGAGGGGATAATTTTATTGTTACTTATTGTATAAGGTATTGATTATATGATAGGGAAGGGTGGGAGATAAGAGCATATCATTTATACCATTGATGATTATTAAGTGATATATTTATTGTTAATTTGTTTGGACATATTGTCACACTTATTGTAAGTTTGAAAATGAATAAAGAATTAAAAAAAAAAAAAGATATTTTTTTTAATTAATGGAGATCCCTCTATTGCAGATCAAGTTATACCAATTTTTCAAAATTGTAAACGCGGCATGGTTGCTACAATAGGACTTGGTCCCTTGATTTGGATGCTAATAATATTTCCTAAGGACTGTGTTCTATCTCAGGATACAAAATGTAAGTAAAACCCTAGACTACTCCTCTTGAATTTAAGGATGTTTGCTAGATTGGAAAATTCAGAGATTCCGTGATCTGGGAATTATTTGCAAAAAAAACCCCCAAAAACAAAGAGAGCGTGAGAGAGAGGGATTAATTAGGGGGAAAGTTTTCAAAATACTTATGTGTCTTGCTTCTCCTTATATGATCAGGTTTATTAAAACTCTATCTGTAAGGTATAGAACAAGGAACAAACAGAAATTGTTAACCCCATCTTGGAAGGGCTTAAAGTTCCTTAAAACTTTCTCTACAAAGGTTCCCAAGGCTTGTATACTAGACAAGACAAAAAGATGAGAACCAGGATTGTTCTAGGCACTGGAGTAGTAAAGGGTGTGTGTGTGTGGGGGGGGGGGGGGGGGGAGGTTCCACCCTAGGCACGATCTTTCTAAAGCAGAGGTGTCAAAGTCCCTCCTCGAGGGCCACAATCCAGTCGGGTTTTCAGGATTTCCCCAATGAATATGCATTGAAAGCAGTGCATGCAAATAGATCTCATGCATATTCATTGGGGAAATCCTGAAAACCCGACTGGATTGCGGACCTTGAGGAGGGACTTTTATACCCCTGTTCTAAAGGATGCAGGCACCTGTCCTCCTCTCTGTCACCCCTCCTTCCTGACCCACCCCTGCCACGCGCGTGCGCCCCTTCCCGTCCCTGGCACCTGTTTCATTTTTCCTGCGCGAGCAGCATTATGAACTTGCTGCCTGCGTCAGTGTCGCTTCTCTCTGACATCACTTCCGGGCCCCGCGCCTAAGAAGTGACGTCGGAGGAATAGCCAATATGACACGGGCAGCGAGTTTCTGCTGTTGCTCTCGCCTGGAAAACAAAAAAGGTACGGAGGGAGGGAAGGTGGGCGGGTGTGTGACAGGGGGGTCATGATTGAACCGGGGAGGGGGGCAGAGAAGAGGGTGTGGGCATCACTTACCCTCGCTACGCCACTGGTTCTAGGTAAGGCTTAATATCATTGTACCTCCAAGAAGTGAATCCAACACAACAGCGCAAACTAGGAATAATGAAAGCAAATGGCTTGACAAGAAACACTGGAGGCTTTAGGACACAGAGCTGGGCGGGCCTGGGGGTGGGGCTAAGGGGCCAGATTTTCATTCTGGAAAATCTGCTAACCGTATTCATATATAGCCCTATGAACCATACATGCAATTTTAAATTGAATTCTATACTTGATTGGCAGCCAGTGTAGTTCTATCAGCAGCGCATGCTCGGAGGCCCTCCAGACACGGCCCTGAGCTCAGGGAAAACAAGACGAGGTTCATGGGGGGGGGGGGTGGAGAGCAGGAGAGACACCAACGCTAGAAGTGACTCAATCCCTGGCGACACACCCAGAGTCTCGCTGCGGCACACAATTTGAGCTTCAACATAGGGAAATGCAAGGTCATGCACGTGGGGAAAAAGAACCCGATGTTCACATACAAAATGGGGGGAACACCACTAGGGGTCAGTAACCTGGAGAGAGACCTGGGAGTGATGGTAGACGCAACACTGAAGGCATCAGCGCAGTGCGCCACAGCCTCAAAGAAAGCAAACAGAATGTTGGGTATCATTAAGAAGGGTATTACGACCAGGACGAAGGAAGTCATCATGCTGCTGTATCGTGCAATGGTGCGGCCACATCTGGAGTACTGTGTCCAGTACTGGTCGCCGTACCTCAAGAAGGACATGGCAGTACTTGAGGGAGTACAGAGAAGAGCAACTAAGCTGATAAAGGGTATGGAAAATCTCCCATATACCGACAGATTGAAGCAGTTGGGACTTTTCTCCCTGGAAAAGCGGAGACTTAGAGGAGACATGATAGAAACCTTCAAGATCCTGAAGGGCATAGAAAAAGTAGACAGGGACAGATTTTTCAAATTATGGGGCACCACAAGTACAAGGGGGCACTCGGAGAAATTGAAAGGGGACAGGTTTAGAACAAACGCTAGGAAGTTCTTTTTCGCCCAGAGGGTGGTGGATACATGGAACGCGCTTCCAGAGGCTGTTGTAGACAAGAAAACATTAAATGGTTTCAAAGAAGGTTTGGATAGATTCCTAGAAGAAAAAGAGATTGAAGGGTATAGATAGGTATAGACCACGGCCTGATGGGCCGCCGCAGGAGCGGACCGCTGGGCAGGATGGACCTATGGTCTGCCTCAGCGGAGGCAACTTCTTATGTTCTTATGTTCACTGCTTTAAACTATAGGAGTGTAGCTAAACTGGCGACACGAACCTGAGAGGATTCAGCTAAGTTGAACTGTATTTTAGCTGTTTGATTTCAAAATGTGACTTTCTAGATTTTTCCTTTATTGGATTTTGGATATATATATTTTTTCATTATTATTTTTGATTGCAATTAGATTTTCGGGGGTTTAAAGCACCTTACAGTTTTCCCCCCGTTTTTTTGAATGCACACTCGCACTTTATATTTATTTCCACTATATATTTTTTGAAATAGGGGAATTCATGATGTAAGGAGCAGTGTTTATTTAGACCAGGGATGCTCAAGTCCGGTCCTCGAGATCTACTGGTAGGCCAGGTTTTCAGTATATCCACAATGAATATGCATGAGAGAGAGATTTGCATACCAAGAAGGCAGTGCAGGCAAATTTCTCTCATGCATATTCATTATGGATATCCTGAAAACCTGGCCTGTCAGTAGATCTCGAGGATCGGACTTGGGCAGCCCTGATTTAGACCTTTGGTCTGGTATTAATCATATAAACCAGTGGTTCCCAACCCTGTCCTGGAGGAACACCAGGCCAATTGGGTTTTCAGGCTAGCCCTAATGAATATGCATGAAGCAAATTTGCATGCCTATCACTTCCATCATATGCAAATCTCTCTCATGCATATTCATTAGGGCTAGCCTGAAAACCAGATTGGCCTGGTGTTCCTCCAGGACAGGGTTGGGAATCACTGATATAAACACTTGCCTGGGGTTAACTATGATTTGAAGGGTTGACTGAGCCCATACTGAAACCCCATTATTACTACTATTCAGTATTTGTAATACTTGAGTTGCGGGTGTTATTCTTATTGGGGGGTAAAGGCTTTTACCAATTCTTCTGGATTAGTTTTCTTTTTTATTGGTAATTATCATTTTTTTGAAGCCTATTTGTTAAACCATAGGTGCCATTTAGAGAATAGCACTTAGGTAGGGGGTCAGCATTGATTTCTTAGGCGTAATATATAGAATTCCAGTCCTATATGTTTTGTGCTGCCACCTGTCCATGTGCAGCACACTTTTTTTTAAACATTGTGACTGGGGTTTTAAAAGTTGCTTCGCCTCTGCTATTGAATATTGACCTGATAAAAGTTTTTTTTTTAAATATAATGAAAGCTTTTTGTAAAATCAGCTATTGTTATATTTTTCAGTGGAGGACTTACACATATCTCTTACAAACTTGAAGATGACTGTGCCAAAGCCAGGATTTGTTCTTCTGACCTGGGATTGCAATGTAACTGATGACATACAGAAAGACACCAAATACACAGTTTCTGTGAGAAAATCATCAGGATCTGAGCCGGAAGAAACTCGAGTAAAATATTCCATATATGTGCCCATAATTTATACAACAGAATTATGTTCATATTACACTAGCTATGGATTCACATTTAGAATCCGTATTTGTGATTTCCATGCCTAAACATACACTGCCTAGTTAAATCTTGCTGAATATCACTCAGCATGATTTAAGTAGGTAGGAACTTGTTTCCATGGTTTTAAAAATGACCCTAAAATGTATAAATTGAATTTTAGGAGCTTGATTTCTTAATTGACAACTGTTATATGTGCAGTTTTGTGAAATACTGTATTGCATTTATACCTGTAGGAGAGAGGAAGATGGAAACCTGAGGGTGAGAGACAGTTATGAACTACTAACTAGAGTTAGGAGAGGGGAGGATGAGGAAGTCTCAGGAAAGCAAGATGCTGAGAGAGAGTTATGGACTAGGGTTATTTGAGGGGAAGAGGAAGTTTCAGGGCAATATAATGCTGAGAGAGTGAGAAATATTTATGGACTACAGTTAGGAGAGGGGAGGAGGAAGTTTCAGGCAGTGGTATAGTAAGGAGGGAGGCAGGGAGGGTAGACCACCCTAGGCGCTGTGTTGGTGGGGGCGCTGGCACCTCTCCACCCCACCATACCCTGCTCGCTCCATTCTTTCCCACCCCCCACCCCCTGTACCTCTATAGATCTCCTGCCTGTTGCCTGCTTGGTTCTCCTCTGAATCACTTCTGGGTCATGGAACCAGGAAGTGACATCAGAGAGAAATCCAACGCTGGCAGAGGAACATGCTGGAGAAGTCAAAGCTGGTGAAGATTTAGAGGTATGGGGAGGGGGAAGGGAGAGCGTGATTGTGGAGTGGGGGCAGGAAGGAGCGGGGCAGGGGGGCATAGAGAGGAGGGTGCGGGGAGGCACCTCTTACCCTTACTATACCATTGGTCTCAGGAAACCACTTCATGAGAGGGTAAGAGAATTACAGATGGAACAGGCTACCAAAAGGCTCTGTCTTTGCAGTTGCACAAAGAACATTTTGGATAGTCCTGTTTATTGTAAATATTTGAATAAACCAGCAATCTAACAATGCTAAAAACCAACATTTTACTCGCTATCAACCTTTAAGTGAATGTGACACAAAAAAAAAAATGCACACTTGTTCTTGATCAGTCCCTGCTATCTTTGGGTCACAGACTGTGAAGTCTTCCTTTTACAATTTATTAATTAAATTTTCTGTGCTGTTCTCTCAGGGAAGCTCAGAATGGTTTACATTAATTTATTCAGGTACTCAAGCATTTTTCCCTGTCTGTCCTGGCGGGCTTTCAATCTATCTGGGGAAATGGGGGGATTAAGTGAACATACTTTTGCTGGCAGGGATGCTGAGGCCCTGCCAGCCAAAGAGATGCAATCCTACCTTGTCCCACTTATCTCCCTGAAGTTCACATTATAAACATTACTGCATCCTCCCCAGAACTCAGGCCTTCTTGACTGGAGGATAAGTGCAAACCTCCTTTTTTATTCCCCCTGTTCAAAATAGAGCCGGGTCTTAATTGCTTCATACTTTGATCCATCAAAGTACTAGTGATACAGAGAAAGTATAGTTTTGAGCTTTGGGCAAACAGCAGGATGTAAGCACCTCTCCTGTCTACTAAAACATATGGAATATCAGAAAGGCCTTGAAGGGAGATTGTATTTTCAATGGTTCAGATTATCTGGTTGTTGTGCTGTAAAAGTATAGAATTGGGGTCTGAGTAAATATGTTGCGTGGATACGAGCGGAGATTATAGTCTGGGAAGTCTTGTTGCCATGTGGGGTGATAGCGGGTGGAGGGGTTTTCCAAAGGAACTAGCAGGGTCTGCATGTTAGGCTTTTTTCACCCTTTACCACCGTTTTGTTATCTTTCCCATGAACAAAAAGGCTCAAAATTCAAAATAAGATGCACAAATATTTCAGGGAGGTATATCAACATACAGTGGAACCTTGGTTTACGAGCATAATTCGTTCCAGAAGCATGCTCGTAAACCAAAATACTCATATATCAAAGCGAGTTTCCCCATAGGAAATAATGGAAACTCGCTTTGATACGTTCCCCCCCCCGAGGCCAGCGGCACTGCTCTCCCCCCCCCGCTCGCAAAGGCCCCCCCCCACCGCTCGAATCGGCACCCCCCCCCTGCGAGAACAGGCACCCCCTGCCTGACCAACTTTAACTCACCCCCCCCCCCGTCTGGCACCGGGAGAGGGAGAATTAGAAGGGCTTGAGCAAAGCCAGCAGAAGCAGGAAGAAGATCTTCAAGCGGCACCGGCACGTCCTGCCAGACGGGGGGGGGGGGGGGTGAGTTAAAGTTGGTCGGGTGGGGGGTGCTGATTCGAGCGGGGGGGGGCCTTTGTGAGCGGTTGGGGGGAGCGATGCGAGAATGTTTTGCTCGTCTTGCAAAACACTCGCAAACCGAGGTTTGACTGTATTTTATAATAGTACTTTATTTAAACAGGTTGTCCTCAGTGTGACAGTATAGCTCAAAGGAACAAAAAGCTCTACTGCTTAACTTTCCACCTCAGTTAAAACAGCGGAAAACTTGTTACCCACTGTCGGCCACACACCATCATTGGATATCCCTTATGTGCTATGTGGTTTAAATTAATATATATTTTTTGTGTGCACTAAAAATAATTGTGCTCAGTGAAAAAATACTCTCCCAGTAAATATTGTATAAAAATTTATATATCTATATATATGCATAACCAGATAATAAATGGTATAAATCATGTTCAATCAAAGGAAGTGTTGGCTAAACTTAGGGCCTGTTTTACAAAGCCGCGTTAGCGGCTTCCGCGCGGCAACAGCCCCGAAGCCCTTTAAATCTCTATGGGCTTCGGGGCCGTTACCGTGCTGCAGCCGCTAGCGTGGCTTTGTAAAACAGGCCCTAAGTTTTAATGACCAGGCAGTGCGTCTATGTGGAATGCAGCTTATATGCGTAATTTTAAAACTCCACCATCGCTCGCTCTACGGAGCTCCGTTTCAAGGAGCAAGACCTCTTCTTCAGGAACTACCCACATAAAGAAACTTTGGCGCCGCCATGAACATATAATTTCAAGAATGTTAATTCAGGTTTTTTATACATGGGGAAACCAGCATAGCATGCATTTAATTTGTGTTTGTCATAAGGCAGCACCAAATTTTCTGGTTCTTCATCGACTTAACATGCGTGGGATCTCTTAGAGCAATGGTTCTTAAACCTGTCCTTGGAGACCCCTCCCCAGCCTGTCAGGTTTTCAAAATATCCCTAATGAATATGCATGAAGTAGATTTGCATAGAATAGAGGTGACGGGCATGCAAATCTGCTTTATACATATTCATTAGAGATATCTTGAAAACCCGACTGGCTGGGGGTCCCCCCAGGACAGGTTTAAGAAGAGGAAGAGATAATGGTTACTGGCTGCGGATGGGCAAACTAGATGGGCCATTTGGCCTTTATCTGCCTTCATGTTTCTACTGCATGTTTCATCCTATGTTCAAACGCCCGCATCATATTGACATGCTATCCTGAACGCTTACCCTGTTAGCAGCTCTTAAGGATCAAGTTTGTGCATTGCTCTAACCATAGCATCGAGAAAGCAATTCAGAAATAAATAATTGCATGTTGTCGTACATATAGATATCAACTAAACATTTTGGAGAAGACATGGAACTACATAGAAGTTTATCATTCGGTGTCACAACAAGAATAAAACACTTACATTTGTCTACAGAAGCCTATTACATTCCGGAAGGTAATGCAGTGTTTTATTTATCAACTTTGATATACCGTTAGCACATGAGTATTAAGTGGTTTATAAAACTAGTACAATTGAAAAACATTACATACGTCGCCGAGAATTTCTTCTTCTGAGACCAGGGGGTCATTTCACTGGGGGCTACATTCTATCTGAGGCACCCTTGTAAGTCTATTGTTTGCCATCGATCAACTAAATATGTTTTCTTCAAACCCCAACAATTAATTGCTTTTTTGGCCTTGCCTTGACTGGTTGGGGATAAATTAAGTGCCTTATTAACCCAAAACAAGCCCCACACGGACAAACGATACACACAACCAGCAACACTACAAGGCCTTGCTTACAACCATTACACAAATTACTGGGGAGATATTCAATATTATTCTGTGATGAAAATTTAATCAAATATTATACTAATCACAAAAAATAAAATGTATTTAGTATGAAGTGCTCAGACCAATACCCTTTGATTCAGTGATCTCACCAAACTGGGGTATATTAGGGATCATCATATCACTTCATTGTCCCTATGCCACTCTGCACCAGCTCATAACATCCACAGCAAAAGCAAGAAAAATAACTTAGCTGCTAATGGCCTCCAAATCCAAATCCAGGCCAGGCACCCAACGGGGAACCCTCCGTTTCGCATCAAATCGCTGCGTCAGGGGTGTTCATATCATTGCTTCACATCCAGATATTCCAGACCCACCATACTCCTCAAACATGCTCACCACTTCATTGATCAAAACTGCGCCCTGTGCTCAGTTGTCCGCGCTCAGTTGTCGGCGCGCCTTTGTTCTCGCGCGCTTTTGACCCATCACCATTGCACACAATTCAGTCCAGGGTGGGCCTGGTTGGAACTAGCCCACCAATTTTGGGCTCAGCCCACCCACCCGCCAATCAGCAGAGGACTTTGATATAATCGCTGCCACAGGCAGCGGTTCCTACATGTTAATACTGTCTGACCCAGAAGCCTTCCCATTTACGTGTTTGTGTTTTGCATCAGAGGGAAAGTTTCGAGTCGGCTTCCGGCAGCATGTAGGAACCATTGCCGGCAACCTGAAGAAATGCTGCATGGGCTGGGGGAGGGGGGAAGGGAGAGAAAGAGAGAGGCTGCACATGCTGGGGTGTGGGAAGGGAGGGAAAGAGAGAGGCTGCTGTACAGGCTGGGGGGAGGAGAGAAAGAGAGACGCTGCATGGGCTGGGGGAGGGAGAAATATTGAATGTTGTGGTGTAGAGAGAAAGGTGGGACAGATGGAAAGGGATGCAAAAGGGAGGAATGTTGGACATAGTGATGGAGGGAAGGGAGGGAGAGAGATGGCACTTATCGTTTTCTACCAAGTCTGTTGGTTTGTGTTTTGGTTGGTTCATAATTGTGGTCTGCAGACCAAGACCTTTTCATTTGTTTCGTCAAATGTTAGAATGTGCCTCTTTATGTGACTCTGTGGGAGGGGTGCTAGGTATTGTGTATTAGAAATCACTTTCAGTTTTGAAGTGAAGCAATTGATTAATTTGAATAAATACATAAATAAGATTTGTTGCAGGCTTGAATGGGACATCAGTGGAAAATTTCTCCTGTGTGGCTTATAATGTCACTTTTATGAACTGTTCCTGGTTTGCGGGCAGGGAAGCGCCACAAGATACCCAGTATTTTATGATGTTGAGGCAAGTAACACTTTTTTTTTTTTTCACACTGGTTAATGAAAGTTTCATCTCTTATGTGACCTGTGCCTTAATAGTTCTAACTACATCTGAAATCCTTTGGAATGTGCAGGCAAGGAGAAAAAGTGGAAAAATGTCAACAATATCAAAAGGATTCTTTTGGAAGACTCATCGCCTGTCATTTTCAGCATTTGAACATAAACTTCGATAAGATAGCTTACATATTAATAAACGGTACCAGCAAAAAATCAAGAATCCAGATTTTCGACAAATGGTTCAAAATCAACAAGTATGGTAAGCCGAAAGTGTTTCTTTTTTTTGGGGGGTGGGGAAGTTTAAATTTGCATAAAACCAATTATACCAACATTGTTGGGTGTCTACCCAGGTGGAAACTCTGTAGACCAGGGCTGCCCAAATCCGGTCCTCGAGATCTACTGGCAGGCCAGGTTTTCAGGATATCCACAGTGAATATGCATGAGAGGGATTTGCATACCAAGAAGGCAGTGCAGGCAAATCTCTCTCATGCATATTCATTGTGGATATCTTGAAAACCTGGCGTGCCAGTAGATCTCGAGGACCGGACTTGGGCAGCCCTGCTGTAGACATTTTGTAACCATAGGTTTTTATATAAATGTTAAAAGTAAGTCAGGGAGTACTTTCCCTTTGAATATTGCCCATCAGTGGCATAATAAGGGAGGTGCAGTCTACCCCAAGCGCAGTCTTCCTAAAGGCGTGGCATCCCTCCTCCTCTCTGACCCCTCGCGCCTCTCCTTTCCATACGCGCGTGCCCCTTGTTTTCTCTGGCACGAGGTTGCTGCCTGCAACGGCATTGGTGCTCTCTCTGACGTCACTTCTGGGATCCGCGCCTAGCTGCTTTGACACGCAGCTCCTGATAGGTGAGGCCCGACTTTAGTACAGGAAGAGGCGGTCAGAGCATACCACGAGTGATTTCCTTCACTCGCTGGCGCTCTGGCTGCCCTCTCCAAGTTTTTATTCGTATTTAATGAATCGCTTATTTAATTTACTAAGCGATGTACAATATAATTAAAAAAAAATGTACAAATAAATATCTGGTGCTAACGTACAAAGTGACATTGACAATATAGGGTAAAACTAACGTGAGTCGTGAAGGAAAAAGGGGGGAAAAGTTACAATGCTGGTCATTAACCTTAATTGTTTCTTTTATATTCAATTGTATTTCTTCCTGTAACTATCCCATTACTTGATCTTGTATGTAAAAATAGTCCTGTTAGTTATGTTTAGTCATGTTATATTATGTTATGTATTTTATGATATTTTAATATGTTTAGTAATAATTTTGTTAGTCATGTATGCTTCCCCTAACTTTGTAATTTTTAGCTGTACATCGCTTAGAATTTGGAATAGGCAATTAATCAAATCTTATAATAAACTTGGAAACTTGGATTTCCAGTCGGAAAATACCGCGAATGACCGGGACTGCGAATTTGCGGGGGAGCACTGTATACTTTTTCTTTTTTATAAGTTTGTCACATGGCACAGGATCAGAGCATGCTCTCCTGCCTCAACTCTCATCCATTTTATTAGGTATTTCATCATTCCATTCCATACATCTCAACAGTGTTTTTTTTCACATCTTGTATGATCTTTGAAACACCATCATTTCATTTCATGTGAATTGTGGCACTCTCTCTTGTTGCACATCCAAGCCCTCATCCCTTCCACAAGACACCCCATATACCTCAATAGTGCTTTTTAAAAAAAAATAAATTTCTAGTGGTTTCTTCACCTTATTTCACCTTAAAAGAACCAGTTTACACTTATTTATTTATTTTTACTTTCATTTATTTATATTTCTTTTCTCCTTTCATATCACGTTTTCTCCTCATAGCACTGTCACACGCACCATTACTTTCAACGTTTTTTATACAAATTTTATCATCATTTTCACATGATCCTTACACTTGACCATGATACCATTTCTCGTAGGATCCCTGAGGAAGAAGTGTTTTTCGAAAAACGGACCATGTGGGATCCATCATTTACTTGAACAAGGACAAGTTTTTGGATACAATTATTCTATATATCTTGTGTATATATGTTTTTATGAGTTTTATTGAATAAATTCCTGCACTTTGTACATTCTTCTGCAGCTTTTTTTTATGTATGTTCCAGCACAACTCTAAAACGCATGGAGAAATTTCAACCAAACTTGGTATATATATGGTTTACTATCTGGGAAAAAATACTGTGAGGGTGGGAAGGAGGTGACATGTAAAAATGATCGAAAATGACAGATATTAGTGTCTAACCCATAGTTTTTGGACTCGCTGAGATTAATACTGACCCTCCCAATGCTGTTTAAGTCCAAGTTCAGCCCCATAGAGAGGAATATTTTTCTGGGAAGGGGGTGACATGTAAAAATAATTGAAAATGAGAGATATTAGTGTCCCCATAGAGAGGGCCATTATTGCTGCTAAAAATGCAGATGTCCACGAAATAAACAATCAAATACTTCCCTTTGTACCAGTCGTACTCACTGAATACATAAGAACATAAGCAATGCCTCTGCTGGGTCAGACCTGAGGTCCATCTTGCCCAGCAATCTGCTCACGCGGCAGTCCAGGACCTGTGCAGTAATCCTCTATTTATACCCTTCTATTCCCTTTTCCAGCAGGAAATTGTCCAATCCTTTCTTAAACCCCAGTACCGTACTCTGCCTTATAACGTCCTCTGGAAGCGCATTCCAGGTGTTCACCACACATTGGATAAAGAAGAACTTCCTGGCATTTGTATTGAATCTGTCCCCTTTCAACTTTTCCGAATGCCCTCTTGTTCTTATATTTTTTTGAAAGTTTGAAGAATCTGTCCCTCTCTACTCTCTCTATGCCCCTTATGATCTTATAAGTCTCTATCATATCCCCTCTAAGTCTCCTCTTCTCCAGGGAAAAAAGACCCAGTTTCTCCAATCTCTCAGCGTATGAAAGGTTTTCCATCCCTTTTATCAGTCGTGTCGCTCTTCTCTGAACCCTCTCAAGTAACGCCATATCCTTCTTAAGGTACGGCGACCAATATTGGACGCAGTATTCCAGATGCGGGCGCATCATCGCCTGATACAGCGGCAGTATAACTTCTTTCGTCCTGGTTGTAATACCCTTCTTGATTATACCTAGCATTCAATTCGCTCTCTTAGCAGCCGCTGCGCACTGTGCTGTCGGCTTCATTGATGTGTGCACCATTACCCCCAAGTCCCTCTCTTGGATACTCTCATTCAATAGCATCCCTCCCAGGGTATAGTTGTACCTCGGGTTTCTGCTTCCCACATGCAATACTTTACATTTCTCAACGTTGAACTTCATTTGCCATCTTGTCGCCCATTCTTTTAGTTTGTTCAAGTCTCTTTGCAATTCCTTGCAGTCCTCTTTAGACCGAGCTCCCCTAAATAGTTTGGTGTCGTTCGCAAATTTTATTCGTCCCTGCTTCTAGATCATTTATAAATATATTAAATAGCAGCGGCCCGAGCACCGAGCCCTGCGGAACACCACTCGTGACCCTCCTCCAGTTCAAATAGTTGCCCTTCACCCCTACCCTCTGTTTCCTACCCGCCAACCAGTTTCTGATCCATCTATGTACCTCTCCATCCACCCCATGGTTCTTCAGTTTCCGGAGTAGTCTATCGATACCGGAAGATTGGGATAAATAAATATCCAGGCAACGCCGAGTGATCAGTTAGTATAAAATAAATAATAAAAATAAAAGAAGAAGAGAACTTGAACCATTGCTGTCACAATTAGAACTAGCTTGGCAGTTAACAGTGCAATGCCAGTTAGTAAGAGGCCTATATTCATAGGGTTACCAGACGTCCAGAAAAACCCGGACATGTCCTCTTTTTAGAGGACTGTCTGGGTGCCCGGATGGACTTTCTAAACCCCAGTAGTTTGTCCAGGTTTTGGAAAGCCCCGACCTCCCAGCCTCGTCTGGAGAGCCACTGAGCATGAGCAGATGATGTCACATGCATCCGCGCATGCTCAGAGGTCTTGCAGACGTGGCTTGGAGGTCGAAAAAGAAAGATGTGGCTTTGTGGGTGCAGGACTTGAGGCAAAATAGGGCGGAGATGGAGGCGGAATGGGGTGGGGGTAGAGGCAGAACAGGGGGACAGAATGGGGCAGGGCCATGTGTCTAGGTTTCTCCAAGGACAAATCTGGTAATCCTATATATTCATCAATTTTAGCCTTATCTGCTGACACTATGTCTGGAGCCAGGAAAACGCACCACGAGTCATAGGTATGGGTCATGAGTTAAAGGCGTCATGTGTCACAAAAGAAGATCCAAAGTCAGCTCTGATTGGAAGTGGAATTGCTCAAGCTAGCAAGTGCAGACAGATATCCAGTGGCGTACCAAGGGGGGAGTGGGAGGTCTGCCCCGGGTGCAGCCTTAGGGGGGTGCACAGCCGGACAGGTCCGGAAAATTCCTGGGCTGCGATGGCATTTAGCGGCATCGGCGCCCCCCCTGCGATGGCACTCAGTGGCATCGGCGCCCCCCCTGTCCCGCGACAGCACTCAAGTTCGGCCTCCTTCTCCCGGCATCAGCAGAACTTCAGATTGGCAACAGGTGCTCAGTCAAAAGCTTCCCCTGACTGAACTGCCTGGGCGGAAACAGGAAGCTGAGTCAAGGGAAGCTTTTGACTGAGCATCTGTTGCCGATCTGAAGTTCTGCTGATGCCGGGAGGAGGCCGAACTTGAGTGCTGTCGCGGGGAAGGGGGGGGCGATGCCACTCAGTGCCTTCGCGGAGGGGGGGGCACCTATGATGCTCAGTGCCGTTGCGGGGGGGGGGGGGGAGAGCCTTACCGATCTTGTTGCCAAAATTGGAAAGGTGAGGCACATGATGGGGGAAAAGTATTGAGTTAGGGAAATACTGGAGGGGGTGAGGGAAAGAGGTGGCGAGCTGTAGGTAGACAGTAAAAAAGGAAATTGATGAGAGGGTAGTAAGAACGTAATCTAGATGGATGCAGAAAATAAATTGAAAAGGAAAATGAGGGAAGAAAGGGATTGCAGAAGAGAGGTGTGGGAGAGGGAAGGAGAGGAGAGAGATGCCAGACCAATGGGGGTGAAAGGAGAGATGGAAGGGGGAGGCATACAGTTTCTGGAAGGGGCATAGAAGGAGAGAAGATGCCATATAGGGGCAGAGAGATGGCAGACAGTGGATGGAAGGAAGAGAGTAACAAGAAGATGAGGAAAGCAGAAACCAGAGAAGACAAAGGTAGAACAAAAATTTTCTATTTATTTTTTGCTTTAGGAGACATGTGTCACTGTTTCTGTGGTATTGCATTGTATGCAGAGTCCAGCTTCATGCTGGTTCAATTTAACCTTTGTCTATGTATTTCTATTTTATCCCCCCTTTTACAAAACTGTGGAGCGTTTTTTAGTGCCAGCCGTGGTAGTAGCAGCTCTGATGCTCAGAATTCTATGAGCGTCAGAGCTGTTACCACCGTGGCTAAAATCCACACTACAGTTTTGTAAAAGAGGGAGGGGTTAGTTTGTGATGACATATTCCATATTAGGCAAAGGTATTTTCTGTGTTCTGTGTGTTTGAAAGACATGGTTTTCTGTTAGGATTGACGGTGTACAATTGATCTGTACTAGTCTGGCTTGTTTAGTTTTACAATGGGTGTATTGATGTACTGCTCACTGCATATGTAAGATGCTGCCTTTTCCTAGGTACTCATGTGTGACATGTGGTTTGTTACTAAAAATCATGTTATTCTTACAGATGGGGGGGGTGTCAAAAAATGATGGGCCCCGGCTGTTACATATGCTACGTACGCCACTGCAGATATCTAAATAAAATCATTAAATCTGATGTTGTAGCTAACCCTGGAGGCTTGAACTTATCAAATTGCAAGACCACAAGCCAATAAGCATGAGTCAGCTTGCTTCCTAAATATGATAGAAACATAGAAATGTTGAAACATGATGGCAGATAAATGGCCTATCTAATCTGCCCATCTGCACTAACCATTCTCTCTTCCTCTTTCTAAGAGATCTCACGTGCCTATCCCATGCCTTCTTCAATTCAATTCTTCTCCATCACTTCCTCTGGGAGACTGTTCCACACATCTACCACCCTTTCTGCCCATCTGTAGTGACCATTATCTCTTCCTCTCTCTAAGAGATCCCACGTGCCCATCCCAGGCTTTCTTCAATTCAGACACAGTCTCCGTCTCCACCACCTCTACCACCATTTTTGTAAAAAAGTATTAGCTTAGATTACTCCGGAGCCTCTTAACTTCATCCTATGCCCTCTCAGTTTTGTTGCTTCAGTATGCAAGTATAACCCTCCCCCCTTGAAATACGCACGCATATTTACACCTGTTCTGAAACATCACAGATGTTCTGCCAGTGTTAAGCACATCAGCATGCATTTTCTTAAAAAAAAACCCCAAAATAACCCAACCCTGAAAATGCTATCAACAATCTGTTTCAATTCAACAAAATATTAAAACTCTCTTTATTAATACATTTTTCAATAGAATCATTGATAAAGAATTTAAATGTCCAGGTGAACTGAATCAGATTCATAGATCTTTGTAAAACAGTGATTAGATTCACAACATTTTTTGTGTTTTGTTTTGCATTGTACTGTATAACACACACATATATGTTACAAGGCCTGTGCTCATTCCTGATATAAGTATACACAGAAAAGCTCTGCATACTTTTATAAGCATATAAAAAGATGGTTCATAGACAACGGTGCGAAAGACAAAGGCGCGCACCGACAACTGAGCGCAAGACGGAGGCACACGCCGAAGAAAATTACAGTTTTTAGGGGCACCGACGGGGGGTTTTGTTGGGGAGCCCCCCCCAGTTTACTTAATAGACATCGCGCCGGCGTTATGGGGGCTTTGGGGGGTTGTAACCCTCCACATTTTACTGTAAACTTAACTTTTTCCCTAAAAACAGGGAAAAAGTTAAGTAAAGTCCCCCACGTCCTCCCGTCAGTAATTTTGTGCGGCGTGCGCCTCCGCACTGCGCTCAATTGTCTGGGCGCGCCTTTGTCCCGGCGCGCTTTTGACCTGACACCTAAAAAGATAACCTAAATGTTCCTGCACGTAAAATGCTGTTTTACTCACAGATGCGGCTTATAAAGTCAGTGGCATAGCAGGGTGAGAGGCGCATGGGGCAATGGTGCCCCTCCCCTGCCCTTGTCTCTGCCCCCCCCCACTCCTTCCCCAACCCACCTGCCGTGCAAGCGACCCCCCTTCCCTCTAGTTCACTGCTGCGACCAACAACTTCAATGTCCTCCTTGCGACCGTGTCCTCTTCCTCTGACGTCACATCCCATGTGCGGCACCTGGAAGTGATGTCAGTGGGAGCAGACGCAGTCGCGAGGAGCACGCTGAAGTTGTTACTCATGGCGGCAAACTAGAGATACAGGAGGAAAGGGGAGCATGCAATGGGGGGAGGGTAGGAAAGAGAAGAGGCGCGGTGGAGAGGAGCATGGGTGCCGGTGCCTCCACCATGATGGTGCCCGGGGCAGACCGCACCCCCCCCCCCCCCCTTCTTACTATGCCACTATATAAAGTTACTCCCTAAGAAGGTAATTCTTTAAGTAGGTGCCTCCTTTTAGGTGCTGTGATGTTTGGAAGTGAGAGCGTACGCTAGAAAGACACTTGGGTGCCAAACTTTGTTGACGTGCCTTATACTTATGCACCCGCAGTTACATCAGCCACGAATCTGGTGTAACTGCAGGTACCTAAATGCGGCAAAGGTGCACCTAACTTACCTTATTCTGGGCTCCTTTTACTAAACCGTGGGCTCAATGTGCCCTTACTTGGGTCTTTCTGGTACGCTATGAGCATTTAGCGCTCTGGGCCGTGGTAGAAACCTCTACGGTGCCTTTAGTAAAAGAGGGCCTAAATTGAAGCTTTCAAAATCTGACATGGGCCATTTCATTGTTCTGTAAATATTTTACTTTGGTGTGTGTGTGTGGGGGGGGCAAATAGGACTAAAATGCTGAAAAAGCTGGATAGACATTAGCTAGATTGTGAGCTCACCAGGGCAGGCAGGGAAAAATGCTTGAATACCTGAATAAACTCATATAAACCGTTCTGAGCTCTCCTGGGAGAACGGTGTAGAAAATGGAATAAATAAAATAAATTAGACTTTACAGAAAATAAAGAGTTTTAAAAAATATATATTCTTATGCTTTCCAGTGACAGACCGTTCCTCGGAGGGACGACAGTTTACATTACTCATATGCTAGCAATGAAAAATCAGTGCTGATCTGCAAATCAAATATTTTCAAATTCCTTTCAGAAAGGCTAAATCCTCCTGTAAATATCACTTTGAGTCATGATCAACAAGACGTCACAGTGGAATGGGAAAAACCAGATACCAATTATCCTGCATGTGACGAATGCTTTAGATATCACATCTACGTTAATGATGTCAACAAGAATGAGAAGGTATTGTAAGAGAATAATCGTTCACATTCTTTAAATCATTTGTTTTCAAGGATCTTTTGTGTGCACCTGTATCTATACTACAGTATAGATATAGTACTCAACCTATAGATACAGTACTCAACCTATGTTTAGCATACAGTACTGTAAAAGTTTCTTAACAAGGACCCCTTGTCTCAAGTTTCAAGTTTTATTAGGATTTTATATACCGCCTATCAAGGTTATCTAAGCGGTTTTTTACAATCAGGTACTCAAGCATTTTCCCTGTCTGTCCCGGTGGGCTCACAATCTATCTAACGTACCTGGGGCTATGGAGGATTAAGTGACTTGCCCAGGGTCACAAGGAGCAGCGCGGGGTTTGAACCCACAACCCCAGGGTGCTGAGGCTGTAGATCCAACCACTGCACCACACACTCCTCCCACACACTCTCAATCACAATACAGACAATTTTGAAAAACATTTGCTTTGTAACCATAATACTTCAAAGTTTGTACTAAAAACACATTCCCCTTATTGTCTCATATGATCTTATAGTTGTTAACTTCAACACTGATAAATAAAGCATGTATGACATATGGTAGGTGGAGGAACATTATACTTATGATTGGAAATAGGATCATAAGGTCTCGTATAGCTTGCGGCTATTGCAGTGCCCACTCCAGGCATTACTAGAAACAATTAATAATAATAATTAATAATAATAATAATTTTATTTTTTATATACCGCCAAAGCCATAGTAGTTCGAGGCGGTTTACAACAAGAAGAGCTGGACAGTCAGTGAAGGAAAATAACAATGGAGATTTTGGATACAGCGAAGAAAAAAATAACAGTGCGGATTTTGGTTACATAAAGTCACAATGTGGGGAAACAAGAAAATGTGAAAAGGAGTACAGTAGAGGGTTTAAGGGTTCTTGGTTCTAAGGCAACTTCAATTAGTACAAAATACCGCAATAAAAATCATGACGAATCCCAAGAAATACGATCGTGTAATGCCGCTTTTGAGAAATGCTCATTGGTTGCCAATCCCTTACTGTATTTCCTATAAAATTGTCCTTTTTATCTTTTGAGATTTGTCAAACTCAGTTTCCTATCTTTTTAGACAGATTGTTAATTCCAGTGTCAGATCAAAACCACGGAAGACAAAGGCGCGTGCCGACAACTGAGCGCAGCGCAGAGGCGCGCACCGAAGAAAATAACTGTTTTTAGGGGCTCCAACAGGGGTGTGTGGGGGGAAACCCCCCCACTTTACTTTATACAGATCGCACCGCGTTGTAGGGGCGTTGTGGGGGGTTTGAGGGGTTGTAACCCCACATTTTACTGAAAACTTCATTTTTTCCCTAAAAACAGGGAAAAAATTAAGTTTACAGTATAATGAGGGGGGTTACAACCCCCCAAACCACCCACAACACTGCCGCGATTTGTATTAAGTAAAGTGGAGGGGCTCCCCAACAAAACCCACCGTCGGAGCCCCTAAAAACTGTCATTTTCTTCAGCACGCGCCTCCATCTTGCGCTCAGTTGTCGGTGCGCGCCTTTGTCTTCCGCGGTTTTGTCTATGAACCGTTAATTCCCCATTCCACCATCAGAGCACTTTGTTTGAGAGTCAATAATCTCTCAGAACCCTCATGAAAAATCATCAGCACTAGGTGTAATGAGATCTTTTCAATCACCGCGCAACAGCTTTGGAACTCGCTCCCAAATTATCTTAGAGAGGAACCCATACTAGGAAAAATTTAAGAGTTCCTTGAAAACTTTTCTCTTTAAGGATGCATTTGAAACTTAAATCCACTAGCCCTATCCTGTCTAAACAAGCGATCCGTTAATCCCTCAATTTCTTTAAACTCAAGCTTAATTCAGAAAAAACTAAATTTTTCCTTGCAAGTCCAAATGATAGCATTGCAGACAAGAAACTTCAAATCAATAAGCAGCATTTTGATATAGTCACCTCAATTAAGATCTTAGGGGTGACGGTAGATCGCTATTTAACCTTAGAAGATCATTCCGATCTCATGATTAAAAAAATGCTTTGTGATCCTCTGGAAATTGCAAACTGTTAAAAAATATTTTGATTTTGTTTCTTTTAGATTATTAGTCCAATCTTTAATTCTATCTGCTCTTTATCATTGCAATATTATCTACTAGCAACCTACAAGAAAACATTAAATCGCATTCGAGTAATACAGAATACGGAGGTGCGTTTGATCTTTGGGTTAAAAAAATATGATCATGTGAGCCCTTTTTATCAGCAGCTACGTTGGTTGCCATTTGAAGCGCGAATTCTCTTTAAATTCGGCTCTACTTGTTTTAAAGCTCTTTTTGGTCTGGCTCCAGGATACCTTATCCTCCCAATTTAAATTATATAAGTCGAACAAAAATACTCATAATGTTTTCATGTTTATGTTTCCATCTGTTAAGGCTTGATGCTATAAAAGATTTTTAGGCAAGACTTTCGCTTTCCAGTTAGGAAAAATGAATTCCTGGTTAAGTCCTTTGATTTCCCAAACTCAATCATATCATGCCTTTAGAAAGTTATTGAAAACGTATTTGTTTGATAAGTTTGTATCATGTTCATTTTCTTGATTCTGTTTAACATGTATGCTTCATGGATTGTACAGTCCTTCTTGATTGTTAACTGCCCGGAACTTATGGTTGGGCAGTATACAAGAATAAAGTTTATTATTATTATTATTCAATTTTCCTAACAAATTTTTCTAGACATGTCCCCATCCCATCGTTTTTTTTCCTTTATTGTGAACTTTTCTTTATACCATTGTAGTTCTTCCCCTCTTTCCCCTTTGGTCCTTTTAGTTGTTGTCCAAAGATCGTCTTGTTTGTATTTCTGATTGTTTTGCACCCTCTATTTTTATTATTATGTACAGTGCTTAGAAAATTTTTATAAGCGTTTTTATCAAATTTTAAATAAACTTGAAACTAGAGTAATCCAAATCTTATAATCATTTGTTTCTCACATCACTTAGGGCTCCTTTTATTAAGGTGTGCTAGCGTTTTTAGCGCATGCACAAGATTGGCGTGTGCCATAGTGCGTGCTAGCTGAAAAATTACCGCCTGATTAAAAGGAGCCCTTAGTCACATAGCAAAAATGAAAAATTCAAATTTCAATATTCTAAAGCCCCAAATTGTTCAGAATAAATTGATACAAAACAAATTCCCAATGCGTGGGGTGATACTACAGCGCTGGGCTCATGTTGCTTATGATCCCCTTCTTAAAGAATGCTCATCTCCCAAACCCTTCTGGCACCTACCACTAGTGAAGGGAACAGATATGAGCCTCAGATCTGATTTGGGCACTGATTATAAAGGATGCTAAAATCCCAAGTCCAGCATTTACCCTTCTAGGAGCTTGAAGGTAAACCAGACTAGGACTTTGGCACCCTTTATCACCAGCACCCTGGACCAGTGCCTCACCTGATCCATAAGTTGAGCCGGCCCTGTCCAAATGGATTCTTATCAATGCTTGATGGAAAGAAAAGCTCATGTTCCTGAGTGTTAATGCAACTCATGTCTGGTGCAGCTTCTGGACCCTTTGAGACCAATGCCTTTAACACCTCCCATGGAATATTCAGGTCAAATTCATCTCACAGTGGTCAACGCCTTTAAATTTATTGTCCAATGCAGGCCAAATATTAGGCGTATGACTTTTGCATTGTACTGCAGAGCATGCCCACCAAAAAGTATTAGTATTAAAACTATTTTCCAATGAAATGCTTATTTCTGATCTGAAGAAGAAGGGGTTACCTTCGAAAGCTAATCATAAAATACTTTAAGCTAATCCAATAAAAATATATTACTTTATTTCCTTTTTTTTGTTTTATTTCTATATATTACCAATGAACTATAGAAACCACTAATTCTAGTTATTGTAGAAAAACTGATGTAATAAAGCTGCTAATGTAATATGTACATGTAATAAATATTATCAATATGTTTCTTTATAATTTTGCAGATAAATGTTACAGTGAAAGACCGAACTTCATACCAAATTTCTGGTTTAAATCTGGAAAGGGTGCACACTTTGAAAATGAGAGCACGCCTAGAAAAGGTTATTGACAAAAGTTATGAGTGGGGTGAATGGAGCCCACCAGTTGAATTTGGTAATATCTGAATGCTGCGAATTTTAACATCTCAGTGTACTCTGGCTAAACCCTACAAGTGTAATATCCTGAATGGCTGGTGGGGGAAGGGCTTCACAATGATGTATGGACATTTCATTAGTGAGACACTTCATCATGCAACAGGTCATGCGCACTGAGGGTGAGTGGTGCCCCTCCCCTGCCCTCTTCTCTGTCACCTTCCCCCCCCCCCCCCGCTGTTTCCTGCCCCCCCCCCCCACTGCTATGTGCATGCCCCCTTCCCCTGTACCTCTTTAATTTTCCCAGCCTGAGCAGCATCACGAACTTGCTGCCCGCATCTTGTTGGTTCTCCCTCTGATGTCACTTCCTAGGTGCGGGACCCAGAAGTGACATTAGAGAGAGCAGACACTGACACGTGGGCAGCAAGTTCATGATGCTGCTTGTGCTTGGAAAATTAAAGAGGTACATGGGAATTGAAGGGGGCACATGCAGGGGATGGGAAGGACGGGGATAGAGAAGAGGACGGGTGCCAACGCCCCCACCTTACTACACCACTGGAGACAGTTCATCACATCGCACTTCGTTGCCTCCATAGACATGGTATTTTTTCTTGTGCGTTTCTTATGGGTTCTTTTCTGCCCCAGACAGTGTTGCATTTTTTTCTCACATGTTCGATATGGGCACCCTTTCTGATCAATAGAAAATCTTATACAAGACTAATAGTGCTCAACAACAAATTTTATATACAGTATAATCAAACTTTTCATTGTTTTAAATAAAATTCTATGCAATTTTTGATAAGTAAAAAGGGCTTAACAACATGAGAGGAATGCAGAACTGCCTAAGCATACTAGAATGTCATTTGCATTATACAGGCTTACAACATCCTTAACTCTGTCTTAGATATAAACATATTTATTTTATTATATCCTAAGTGGTTTACATTCCGGTACTTTTCTATATTCCCCTATCTGTCCCGGTGGGCTCAAACTCTATCTAGTGTACCTGGGGCAATGAGGGGATTAAGTGACTTGCCCAGAGTCACAAGGAGCAGCGAGGGATTTGAACCCACAGCCTCAGGGTGCTGAGGCTGTAGCTCTAACCCCTGTGCCACACACTCCCACATAGAAACATGATGGCAGATAAAGGCCAAATGACCCATCCAATCTATCCATCCTCATCAGCCACTATCTCCTCCTCTCCCTAAGAAATCCCAAGTGCTTTGCCCATGCTTTCTTGAATGGACCAGGTGAAACAAAAAAAATCTTCTAGCAAAAACATGGTACGATTCTCTTGAATCTTCTCCTTCCTCTTCACTGACTTAAGTGACTAGGTAGTTATTTCTCTCTTTCCTTCTGGTTCCTTTTCTCTTGGGATCTTTAATACACATCCATGATCCCCCTCCTCCTTCATGGAACTCTGAAGAACATAAGTCTTCTTTGGATACTCTATCCCCTCTCCCAGGCACCTTCTAGCACAGTGATGCCCTCACTTTGGAGTCCAGATGCTCTCTTTTAGGCCTAGCTATCCACCACGAGGGTGAGGACTCCTCATAGGATTTCCCTCTCTTAGCCTGGTCTAGTTACTCCTCATTGAAGGATTCAGGTAGTCCTCTCTGAGTTCTGGCTATATCTCAATAGACTGAGAAAGAAAAAGAGACTAGTAACCCCTTCTCACCAGGTATTAACTTACCTAGGGCACATTCCCTTTTGCATTCATCCATGATGCTCCTACAAGCATACAGATCCTGTGAGGCATCAGATAGCACACAAAGGTCTCAGGGGAAACAGACTTGTCAATGACACTAGTGAGGAATGGGTATTGGGACAATAGGCAGTGCTCAAGGACCCACAGCAATAGGAGGCCCAATCTTCACTAGCCTCTATCTTGTTTAATTACATTTGAGAAGTGAGTAGGGGGCTTATATCCCTTTTTAACTGGGGCCTGCCAGTCTACCCCTGCTAGTGGGAGAGGGGGAATGGCAACCTCTCCTACACAAGCACTGTTACCTGTTAAGTGGTTTTTATTTCGAACAACACATTCCCAAGGTGCCTTTTTGTTCTTGCTCTGTAGATGTACAATCATCTTAAAACACATGCAATAAATGCTATTATAATGCTGATTCGAATTTGCTGGCTATATATATAAATATATATACATGTATATATATGTATATACATATATTACAGGTCTAAAAATCCAAATGCCAGAATTCAGACACTTGAAAATTGTGACATCTGGACCGTCTAAGAATCCAGACTTAGAAGTGCTGCACACCTTCTCCCTCCCTCCCCCCCTCCACACCCCCAATGCACGATTCGGTGTCTCGCTCTTCCCGTAGCTCTCTCTCAGTCCCTCCCCCACTTGTGTGCATTTTTAGAAACAAGCACATTTTCTTTCATTCAACACCAGTGCCAGTGTTACTCAAAGGCTGCCTGAAGCCTTCACTGGGCTTTTCCCTTTGAGCCATCCTGCCCTGCCCCTTCTGAAGCAATGTCCTGTTTTCTAAAGGGTGGGAGTGGGAGGGATCAGAGGGAGGGAGAAATGTCATATTATGTTCAGGGAGGAGGGAAGATGAGTGGGCATAGCCACTTGATTGGGGGCCACTGAGCTCAAGACCCTCTTCTTTGATCTCAGAAGGGGATGTAGAGATTTTGCAGTGTGCAGGGGGAGGGCATAGCAGTATCTGGATGGGGAAGAAACCACTGAAAAAGATGTCAAATTGGGGGGTGGGGGAGAGACAGAGAGAAATACTGGATAGGGGGAAGAGAGACAAACTTGCCTGTTCATCTTTATTTTTCCTTAAATTTGCATTTTAAAACTACTTCCTCAGAATCTAGATAATCCCATAAAACTGTACCGACCTAATCCCCTTGCAGTCTGGATTTTTGGACTTGTATTGTAGTGCTTCTCTACAAATAATGTATATGTTGCCTTATCATTTAGTCAATATTCAGCTGCAGCAGTGAGCATATGTTTTAAATACCAGCTGCAACTTTTTAAAGAATACATATATTCAGTATCGCTGACAAAGTCAGTAAATATCTACATTTATATCTACGCTTTCAACAGAAAAATGTACAAAGTTTGTTTTCTGTATGACTGTCAAAACTTGACCAATTTCCAATACAATTTGGGATGCATCTTCCTGAATAATAATAATAATAATAACTTTATTTTTGTATACCGCCATACCCCGAAGAGTTCTAGGCGGTTCACATTAGTTAGACAGAGATTACAAGTGGTTACATATCAAATTGATCATAGAGTTGCAAACAGCAAGGAGAGAAGTAGGAGGGAGAGGAGGGATACGGGGGGGGGGGAGGGGAGTAGATCAGAACGGGGGAGGATTGAAAAGAGGCATTAAGGGTCTTGGTCTCGGAATAGGCGAGTTTTGAGTAATTTTCTAAAGTCGAGGTAGTTGTAGGCCTTGAGGACCATTTGGGCTAGCCAAGGGTTTAGTTTGGCGGCTTGGAAGGCGTAGGTTTTATCAAGGAATTTTTTTGAGTGACAGTTTTAGGGAGGGGAAGGCGAAGAGTTGAATTTTTCAGGAGTTCTTATAGTTGTGGTTAAGGGTGAAGTGAGGGGTGATGTAGCTTGGGGATAAACCAAATATTGTTTTGTAGCAAAAACAGGCGAATTTGAATATGATTCTAGTGGGAGCCAGTGGAGTTTGTGGTAGAAAGGGGTGATAATGTCCCATTTTTTCACGTCAAATAAGAATAAATTTGCAATAAACCTGCACTCATGCTAGGCACTGCCTACTGATTATGCCGTTTTGCTTTAACCATAAACAGTCACCATGGTTTTCAGGCGGGAGGATCTGATCCTTATTAAAAAGTTGTATCTGGAGCAAGTGTTTCCAGAAACGAGGTGGAAGAAGATAAGTATAAAATATGTTTTTGAAGAATTTGCAAGAAACGGGCCCTACTGATCACCAGTCAGGAAGTGGCAGGGCCTGATCAGTTCCCATTGAAGAAAACACTGGAACAGTTGAAAAACCAGATAGTGAAGTGATGTTGTTTAGGTGAGGTGATCGGCGTGAATGTAGGCTTATTATATATCTAATCAGGATGATATATTCCAAAGTTTATTGAGTAAAATGGTGTAGTAGCTGTGTTAGTCTACTTTTAAAGGTAATTCATATAAATAACATAAATAAAATTAGGTGATACCTTTTTAATTGATCTAAATACATTTTTGATTAGCTTTTGCAGGTAACCCTTCTTCTTCAGATCACTTATGTTCATATCCCTAGATTCCGAATAAGGCACAAATATTTGGGCGTAGATCCCAGATACATGTGTAGATTAGTCAATTAAGTGCAATCTGGTGTTAATAAGCACTTAATTGGCAGTAATTAGGAGTTACACATGTATTTGCCCTACATATATAAAATGTGTACCTAAATTTCATAGCACACAACTCAAAAGGAGATGTGGCCATGGGAGGGGCATGGGCAGGTCATAGAGGTTTCCAGAAATTAGGTGCCATATTATAGAATACCTGCATTTGCGTTGGGCGTGAGCATTTACATCAGCTTTTGCCAGGCATCGGTGCAAGCACCCAAAGTTGGGCACAGAGGACCAGATTTTATTTTAAAAAACCACACACACCTAAAAGTTAGGCACATAGATTGGCATGCCGCCTAATTATTTAAAAAGTTTAATCGGTGCCAATGACAAGCAATTAGTACTTTATAAATGGCTTAAATTAAAATTAATTGGATGGTAGACGCCTAAGCCAAGGCGCCTACCAGAATACAGGCATAGTTAGGAAGCAGAACATGATTGTGTTTGGCATGGACTTAGGTGGCGCTATTTAGGCTAAGAAAACCCTGGCATAAATAGGGTGCACCTAAAGATGCCTACTGGCACCTAGGTCCACTCTATGCACCGCTAGGTGTAATTCTGTAAATGGCGCCTCACTTAAGATTGACATTCTGGTGGGCTAGTTTATGTCTAATATATAAATATGAGAAAATGAACACTGATTTGTTAGGGAATATAAAAAACTGTAAATTAATATGGGCCCCATTGATGTCTTTTGTAGAATTATTATAACTAAGATTTTTGTTGTTAGAAAAATGCACGTCCAGGGAGGGAGGGGGAGGAATATAAGCTTATTTTATTATTTTTAAGGATGGTAATGGGGGGAAGGGTGATATTTTTGAGGTTTGATAAGTAAGTCTGATTGATTATAAATGTGTAATTTAGGTTTAAAATATGTATAATGTATTTCTGAAACTATGATAAAATTTTATAGTTACTTTAATGATAAAATTAGGCTGGGAGGGGGGGAGGGTAATGATCTGTATGAATCTTCTAAAATTTTAAGTGATGTCTAAAGTGTTAAATGTTTAATCTATTCTGTTTCCACTTATTGAAAGTGTTTTAAAATGAATAAAGATTATTTAAAAAAAAAAAAAAGATTGGACATGCGATGTGAACTGCATTGCTCGGTGCCTATATTTTAGGCACAGTTTATAGAACTGGGGCCAGTGCGCTCTTTTCAGAGCACTATCTTGTGTGAGTCCTAATGGTGCCCAACTTTGGACACCATTTACTGAACCTGGTTATAAAATTCTCCGATATAGGCGCACGTATTTAAATGAGCTCTATAGCTGGTATAAATGGTCGCACCTAAATCGCACATAATTTACCTGTTAAACTCCAGATAGGTGCCCCCTTTATAGAACCACTCTCCTCCTGCCAAGGTGATTAAAGAAAAATTCAGTGGCACTATTCTGATAGATGGACACATTCTTTTGAAAACTGAACTGATTTTTTAAAGCATCAAAATATATATTTATTAATGCTATGAATCATAACGTCACATTTTGTTGATGTGTTTTGTCTCTTGCAGGTAATAACGGCCAATCCAGGTTTTATACCTTTTTGCTTCTCATGATTGTGCCAATCATAACGGTGCTCTCAATTCTCCTGTGTAAAAGGTAAACACGTTTTAGGCTGTTTCATAGTGCCGCCATGGCAATTACACTTTTAGGAGCATTTTCAAAAACTACAAAACGGCCAACAGCTCAAATTAGTTGGCCCGTGGATGTTTTTCTTGCTAAAACATCCAAGTGCCGATTTTTGAAACAAAATAGTTAGACATTTTACAGGATGTTTCCCTCCAGAACATCTAACTAGTAAAGGGGCGTGTTTTAGGGTGGTTTTGACTTGGACATCTTGTGGCTATAATTGAACCTTTCGCAAGATGTCCTGGATGGAACTTGGACATTTTAGGCTAGACCTGTTTTAGAAGTATTTAAGTTTATAGTTTATTTAAAATTTGATAAAACGCTTTACAATATATTTCAAAGCATTGTACAATTAAAATCAGAAATAAAATAATGGGTAAAGACAATACTAGGGTAGACAATACAAGGACAGACATAGTAAGTCGGGAGGAGGAATTAAACAAAAGGGGAATATGGAAAAAAAAAATTACAATTTAAAAAAACAAAAAAAAAACAGAGGGAAGAAATGAAAGGAAAGGATGGGGAAAATTATGAAATTTATAAAATAGTAAAAGAGATTTAAAATTGTATAAGATTTATCAAAATTGAGTCATAAAGGTGCTCAAATGGATGAGATGACCACTGAAGGGATTAAGCAATGACCCCCACCCCTCTCCCAGTGATCCCCTTCAACCCCCCAGCACACCTGTCTCTAGAATATCAGCATCTGGTATAGGGAAGCCAAGTAGAGCATCACACAGGTGTCTTAAGTAGCCAGATGGGTGAGCTAGTGAACCATAGAGAGGCCAGGCCTATAAGCTACTCTAACTACTTCATTTATGGTAAACTATGAACCCTCCAAAATGCTACTATACTGCCATATAGTCATGTGAAAAAATTAAGACACCTCATGAAATATTCAGTTCTTTTTTAAGAAATGTTCACATATGGATGTCAAATCTTTTTTTTTTTAAATTTTTCTAAGAACATAAGAATTTCCGCTGCTGGATCAGACCAGTGGTCCGTCGTGCCCAGCAGTCCGCTCACACGGCAGCCCTTAGGTCAAAGACCAGTGCCCTATTTGAGTCTAGCTTTACTTGCGTATGTTCTGTTCCAGTAGGAACTTATCCAACCTTGTCTTGAATCCCTGAAGGATACTTTTCCCTATAACAGCTTCCAGAAGAGCGTTCCAGATTTCTACCACTCTCTGGGTGAAGAAGAACTTCCTTACGTTTATACAGAATCTTTTCCCTTCTAACTTTAGCAAGTGCTCTCTCGTTCTCTTCACCTTGGAGAGGGTGAACAGTCTCTCTTTCTCTACTAAGTCAATTCCCTTCACAATTTTGAATGTATCGATCATGTCCCCTCTCAGTCTTCTCAAGGGATAAAAGGCCCAGTTTCTCTAGCCTCTCGTTGTATGGCAACTCCCCCAGTCCCTAAACCATTTTTGTTGCTCTTCTCTGGACCCTTTCGAGTAGTACTATGTCCTTTTTCATGTATGGCGACCAGTGTTGGACGCAGTATTCCAGGTGGGGGCATACCATGGCTCAGTATAACGGCATGATAACCTTTTCAGATCTGTTTGTGATTCCCTTTTAAATCATTCCTAGCATTCTGTTTGCCCTTTTTGCTGCGTCATAGGAGGAGCAGCTGGAGACGAACGTCAGATAGACAGGTGTAGGGAGGAGGGTTTTAAAGAAACCCTCCTCTGCAAATTACTGAGTCTGCGAATTCAGAACTGCAAATTCGTGAGGGTATACTGTATTTTTAAATCCCTTACCAGACTTATAAACTGCTACAATCTTATTTCTGAAGGCCTCAGACAGCTCTTTTGATCTCACCATGGTGTTCACTCTCAATGCAGCAGTCATGAGCACACCAAACTAAATGTCAGGGGTTTAAGTAGGGCAAACCTCCTTCAAAATGCTGAGTAACGATGTTCTAATCATGTGCATCTGATGTGATACACCTGTGTGTGATTTGAACCACTTTAAGTGGGAGGATATGTGGGGGTGTCCTAATTTATTCCTCAGAATACACATTTTTGTGGATATCTTGTTTCAGGAAAATTTTTGTTGTTTACCTGCAATTACATCACTTTCTTTTCCAGAGATAAATAAAAAAAAAAAAAAAAAAAAGATTTGACATCGATATATGAACATTTCTTAAGAAAGAACTGAATATTTAATGAGGTGTCCTAATTTTTTCACATGACTGTAGGTGCCACCTGTAGCAATAAGGCCTATTGGGATGGTAGACAGGTGGGCATAGTAGGTTTTGAGTGAGTTTTGGAGGGCTCACTATGAATTATAAAGGGGTTATAATGAGATGTATACGTGGTACCCTTTCAGTGAAGTTCACAGCAGTGACTTCTAAGGTGCCCCACTGCTCTATTAGCATGTCTACATGGCCAGTCCATTGTAATGCTGGCCCCTCTCTTGTCTAAATGGGACTGATTTGGACATTTCTGACTTAGATTGTTTTGTGGTTAAAAACAGGGTATAAAGTTAGACATCGTGGTGGTCATAGTAACATAGTAGATGACGGCAGATAAAGACCCGAATGGTCCATCCAGTCTGCCCAACCTGATTCAATTTTAAATTTTTTTTTTTTTTCTTCTTAGCTATTTCTGGGCGAGAATCCAAAGCTTTACCCGGTACTGTGCTTGGGTTCCAACTGCCGAAATCTCTGTTAAGACTTACTCCAGCCCATCTACACCCTCCCAGCCATTGAAGCCCTCCCCTGCCCATCCTCCTCCAAACGGCCATACACAGACACAGACCGTACAAGTCTGCCCAGTAACTGGCCTAGTTCAATCTTTAATATTATTTTCTGATTCTAAATCTTCTGTGTTCATCCCACGCTTCTTTGAACTCAGTCACAGTTTTACTCTCCACCACCTCTCTCGGGAGCGCATTCCAGGCATCCACCACCCTCTCCGTAAAGTAGAATTTCCTAACATTGCCCCTGAATCTACCACCCCTCAACCTCAAATTATGTCCTCTGGTTTTACCATTTTCCTTTCTCTGGAAAAGATTTTGTTCTAGCAGCCAAGACATCCAAGTAGACAATTAAAAAAATATATATTTGGACTTCCAGTTCAAAAAGGGCCAATTTTTGGTTCGTGACCTTAGACGTTTTGATGTAAACATCTAAATTGGACTTAGATGTTCTATTGAAAATGTCCCTCCACAGCTTTATTTCTGACCTGTAGCTGATATTGTCAACAAACAGGATTAATAAGGCAAATAAGAGGTATCAGGTCTGAACAGTTCTCCCAGAGCCCAGAAATAAGTAAAAGATTCTGTGTGTGGCTTTTCCCACACATGGGCATCTTCTTGGTTTCTCAACTATTTCCTAGGTCTAGAACAGGGGTGTCAAAATCCCTCCTCGAGGGCCACAATCCAGTTGGGTTTTCAGGATTTCCCCAATGAATATGCATGAGATCTATTAGCATACAATGAAAGCAGTGCATGCAAATAGATCTCATGCATATTCATTGGGGAAATCCTGACTGGACTGCGGCCCTCGAGGAGGGACTTTGACACCCCTGCTCTAGAAGGAATACAACTTTCTACTACAAGTGGAGGAGTGGCCTAGTGGTTAGAGCAGCTGCCTCAGCACCCTGAGGTGATGAATTTGATTCTGGACAAAATTATTAGTCTCACAATCTCACTCTTGCATAAAAAGCCACCAATTGTTTTTGACATTTCTGCTACACACATACACACAAATGGTTCAGGCTTGCTCACATATATTATTACAAATATCTTCATGTCACTCCCCCCCTCCCACACAAACATGAAACATTTTGGAGCTTTGTGCTCAATATAAAGAGGTCTTCAGAAATTTTGTGTATGAACTGCAGTGCAACTTTCCATTTTTATTTTAGCGCTATATAGTTTGGCATATTTATGTTTTAAAAGTATTTTTTCCACAAACATTTTGTTTCCTCAGGTACCACGTGATGCAGAAGCTTTTTCCTCCAATTCCACAACCAAAGAACAAATTCAATGATATTAATCAATGTGTTATAGATAAGCAGGTACTTTGCAATTTATATTTTGGGTAATCAAAAGGTTTTGAAAATATAATCAAATTATGGCCTATAAATAAAATCCAGTTCTGTTATGTGGGTCAGGTTTGTCTATGTCATCAATCCCTGGTTTGAATTGGACTGTTTATCATGGCATCTATATATTCATTAAATGCAAACATTAAGAACCATTAAAAAATCAAAAAGGACTGTAGACTGATGAACTAAATAGTTAATAAATATTTTAGTTAAGATTTTAGATGGAAGGTTAATTAAAGATTTTTTTTTTATATAGGGCCAAGCCTCAAATTGTGGAGTAGATCTTCCCATTCTGGGATTTCTTCACGAGAAAAGAAACCATCTTTCTCTTACTCCTTTATAACATCACCGGCTTGACCAAACCTACCTACCAAATTAATTACTGACTTCTAACTCTACTACTAATTTTAATTCAAATTGATATTTTTACAAAAATGCTATTTTTCTTTTAAATGCTAATTTTTGAATACTATTTTATTCTTATTAAATTCATTCTTATTAAATAGTCAAATATATCATAATCTAAAAATTATAAATATAATTTCCCTAAAGTCCACATGCCAGTTTAATACTCGAAATCAACAAAAAGTATATTGTAAACTAGTATTTCAGCCCGTTACATTAACGGATGCCAGAATATATGTCTGTCTGTCTTTATTTCTGTCTCTCTCTCTGTCCCGCTGTTTGTCTGTCTCTCTCCCTGTCCCCCTTTGTCTGTCTGTTTTTGTTCTTTTCTTTCTGACTCCCTTCCTCCCGCTGGTGCTAGAATATATGTCTGTCTTTCTTTCTGTCTCTCTCCCTCCCTGGCCCTCTTTGTCTGTCTGTCTGTCTCTCTCTCTGCCCCTGTCCCTGTGTCTTTCTTCTTATCTCCTTCCCTACTTCCCTGTGCAGCAGCCGCAGCATTCCCTCTCCCTCCATTTCCCTGTGCATCATCATTTTTTCCCTCAGTCTAGCTTCTCCTGCCCCTCCTACACTCAGTACTTTAAACTTCGGCCCGGCCTGTAGGTTAGGGGTTTCTCGGGCTGACCGCCACCCGCTGCTAGTGGCTTCGTGCTCGGCCGCCGCAGCCTGCAGTCGCCGGCAGCCACCAACAGCCACCACAGCCGATTTCCGCCTCGGGGGGAAGAGAGAAAGAGAGAGAGATTCGTGCGCATACGCACTCCTACCTGCGGTGCCCTAAAGCTCACAGAAAACGGGAGCACGCAGGTGGGAGTACACATGCGCGGCTTAGGGTTTTATTATATTAGATATAAAGTGCACTGATGCTTTAAAGTGCTTTTTTGTGTACTTCTGTAACTTTAGTACTTAATTCATTTCTTGAAAATCATTTCATTTCTTATAGATCATTTCATAACATTTCATTTCAGTTCAGTTCAATTCATACAACTTCTTCAGCTGCATAAAGTGCTAAAATGCCTAAAATGCTTAATACAGCTCAAATGTTGAAAGTGCTCATGTGCTATAAATACTTCAACTCTTATTTCACTTCAGTCCATACTTAAATTCATGCTTCCTACTTCAGTTCATGTTTCAGTTCAAAAAACAGTTAATTTAAAGTACTTAGCTCAAGATTACTCTTTAGAAAACCACAGCAATTGCTTGTATTTTTTGTTTACGTCTTCCGACGAGGCCTGCATTTCGCAGGGACAGGCTTAAAAACTGTTGCGTCAGGGATATGGCTAAAGCAACGCTAAAGAAGAGAGCTTAATGTTATATTTCAGAAAAACAAACAGTTTAAAAGCTGCATTTAGAGACATGAGCACTGCTTTTTACCTTATCAAAGTAGCTGTTAGTAGTAGAGTTAGAAGTCGGTAATTAATTTGGTAGGTAGGTTGGGTCAAGCCGGTGATGTTATAAAGGAGAAAGAGAAAGATGGTTTCTTTTCTCGTGAAGAAATCCCAGAATGGGAAGATCTACTCCACAATCTGAGGCTTGCCCTTATATATTGTCTCCTACCCTTCGACCAGCCAGTATCCATTATGACAAGCACAATACACAAAACCCTCGAATCAGTTGCAATTTGGATGACAGAGCACAAATTAAAACTTAACCCTGACAAAACAAATTTCATCCTATTAGAAAACAACAAAACTCCAACATTAACTAATCTTGTTATAAATTTGTTCTCATACCCAATACAACCTACACTAAAATTGCTTGGAATCACAATTGACAGAGGCTGCACCATGCAACCCCAAATTAACAAAATAATAAAGGCATCGTTCATGATCATGAGAAATCTAAGAAAAATCCGAACATTCTTCGAAAAGAAGCAGTTCCTACTATTGGTACAATCTCTTATTCTTGGGATGATAGACTACTGCAACATACTATACCTACCATGTCCCGTGACCATGATGAAGCAATTGCAAACAGTACAGAATACAGCCCTAAGACTTGTCTATTCACTAAAAAAATATGACCATATCACACAGGCATTCCATGACTCACACTGGCTTCCAATAGAAGCGAGAGTGCACTTCAAATTCTACTGCTTACTTTACAAGGCTATCAACGGAGAAAGCCCAACCTACTGGAACAACCGACTAAATCAATCCTCCTCAACCAGACACAGAAGAACCCATTCACTATTCTCCCGCCTATCATCCAAAAATGTCAAACGAAAAAAACTTTATGACAACCTAATAGCCTCCAAAGCAGCTAAATTGGACAGACAAATTACCACTGTTATCTTCAACTATAAACTACAAAACATTCAAGAGAGATACTAAAACCATACTCTTCAAAAAATACATAAAACCTATCCAGCACGACCAATCCCAACCCAATATCCAATACTCTCTATACATTTAATACTCTCTAACATTCTTATTTACCAAATGTTATCTAAAATCCCCATAATTCACACTATTCCTATCTCCTAAAGACTTCTTCTTCCCGTTGGTAACTCTTTTTACCCGACATTTTCATTACCTTAAAAATTTTATGTCATCGCTTTTTTATTCCTTCAAATTTTGAATGTAATTCTTGTTTTAGTTTGGATGTAATCCGCCTTGAACCGTAAGGTAATGGCGGAATAGAAATCACTAATGTAATGTAATGTAATAAAATAAATCTTTAATTAACCTTCCATCTAAAATCTTAACTAAAATATTTATTAACTATTTAGTTCATCAGTCTACAGTCCTTTTTGATTTGTTAATGGTTCTTAGTGTTTGCATTTAATCAATAACCATTTAAATTTTTTTGTTGTTGTTGTATTACATCTATATATTCATAGCTGATAAAGATTAGAAGATAAGAATAACCAGACTGGGTCACAACAATGGTCCATCTAACTCAGTAACCTGCTTCTAACATTGGCCACTCCAGGTTAGAAGTTCCTGCCAGAATCTCAAAGAATAGCAAGATTCTCTGATACCAATCCCAGGGATAACTAATGGCTTTTTACATGTCTTTTTCCTCCAGGAACTTGTCTAAAACTTTTCAAAACCCAGAAATTATAATTGCTATTCTTACATCCTCCAGAAATAATTCCCAGAGGTTTACTATTCATTGAGTGAAAAAAACCTGGAGTAAACAGTCGATTCATGTTTACCCATTCTGTTCCACTCAGGATTTTGTAGATCTCAATCATATCCTCAGCCATCTCTTCTCCAAACTGAAGAGACCTAGGGCTCCTTTTATCAAGGTGCGGTAGGCGGTTAACGTGCGGAATACCACGTGTTCAACCGCCTGCCGTGCTAGTCGCTAACGCCTCCATTGACAAGACAGTTTTTAGGCTTGCCGCGGGGGTTAGCGCGTGATGAAATGTCCGACGCGCTAATCCCCATAGCGTGCCTTGATAAAAGGAGCCCCTAATCTCTCAAGCCTTGCCTCATATGAGAAGAGTTCTATCACTCATCTTAATCTCTTTGGTTGCCTTTCTTTTAATCATTTTCTAATTCTACTCTCTCTATATATTTTAGATAAGATGAGCAGATTTGCACACAACACTTAGGTGAAGTCACAGAAGCATTATAATAATCTTTGTCTTATTTTCTATCTTTAATAATTCCTAGCATTCTTTTTGCCCTATTGGTTACCACCACACTCAGTAGATTTCAACATATTGTTGTCCAGAATGACACCTAGATCTTTTTGCTTGAATGGTGATTCTTAACGTGGAACCTAGCATTAAGTAACTATGATTTGGATTAGTTTTCCTGATGCGCTTAACTTTGCATTTTTCCACATTAAATTTCATGTCATTTGCATACTCAGTCTTCCAGTCTCCTATGATCTTCCTGTAATTTCTTACAGTCTATCTGCGATTAACAACTTTGAATAGTTTTGTGGTATCTGCAAATTCTTGTAATCTCCTCACTCCTTGTTCCCGTTTTCAGATCATTATATTTAAGATGCTGGTGTTTTCAATTTATCCATTTGCGAATACCTTGGTGTTTGTCACAAAATATGATATTGTATCATCCAATGCTCCTTGTCTAAGGTAGCAATGCATCTTTTATTAGACAGTTCACAGAAAGTGAAATATGCTGATACAATGGCGAAAGCTTTCACTGTGGCCAGAGTAAAACTATGAAATAAGTTAGTTGGACAGTTAAGGATGACAATTAGCTCACAGCTATTTAAAAAGTTTTTTGAAAAACATATCCCAAAGCTAACATATTCCAGTTAATAAATTCAAAATAAAACAATTTTTTCTACCTTGTTGTCTGGATGTTTTGTTTTTCCATCATCTTGGTCCCAGTTTCTCTTTCTGCTTTTTCTCTATCTTCAACTAATTCTCTTTCCAGTGTCTGCTGTCCATTTTTTTCTCCTCTTCTCTCGTTCCATTTCCTTCTTATGCCTGTCTCCAGTGTATTGATTTTTCCCTTTCAACTTTCTTAACTTTTTCTTTTCTGCCTCTGTCTACTCAAATCTTGCCTTCTTTCTCACCCTTCTTCTTTTTTAAATGTTCAGCTATCTCTCAATTCTCCATTTTCTCTCAGTCTTTCTAGCTCTCACATTTTCCATCTCATTCCTTTCCCAGCCTCCTATTCCCTTCTATCTACTCCCCATTACCACATTTCTACCACTGTACTCACTGCTCTTTCACTCATCTTGTCATCTCCATTTTGACCTCATCCACATGGCTCATCACTTTCAGAATCCCCCTCCTTCTCTCCACTGTTCAGGCTATAACTCCCTGTCCCTTTCTTTCCAACCCTAGCATCAGCTTATCCCAGCTCTCTTCCTTCCTGCCCTTCCATTTTTCCTTTTCTCCTCCTCTATCTCCATGGTCCAACATTTTGCTCCCTCTCTTTTCTGTTTTTCTTCTTCCCTCCCCCCTTGATGCTGAACAATGAAATGGAGAGAAAAAAGAGAGATGCTGCATCTCTCTGCCTTCCATCCACAGGCCTAACATTTTTCCCTCCCTCCCATCCCCAGATCTAACTTCTCTCCCTTTCTCTTCCCAACTGCCCCCACCCCATCTCTCCCCGTGCCTGCCTGCTTCCCTTCCCCAGGTCCACCATTTCTTTCTTTCTCTCTCTTCCCAACAGTTCTCCCTTCAAGTATCTCTTTCCCTCTTCCTCCACACTACTCCAGGTCCAACTTCTCTCCCTTCAGACCATTGCCTACCATCTCTCTCTCTCTGCCTTGTTTCTGGCCCTATAAGCTCTCCCACCAGGCCCAATCTGGCACTTCTTTTAATACCCACCCCCCTCAAAAAAAAAAAAAAAAGTCCAGGAGGCTTCCTCAGCCCAGCATATTCTCCCCTTGCTCTCTGTGCCCATGCATCTCTACCTCACTCCTCTCCACTCCTCTATTGGATGTATGTTCAATAATTCTCTGTCTCCGTCCCTCTTCTCTCTGCCCAACAGTTCTTTCTTTATTTCCTCAATTGCAACATCTTTCCTTCTCTCAGACACCCAATTATCCCTTCCTATTATCTCCCTCACCTCTGCATCTTTCTTTCACTCCCTCCATTCTCCATCTTATGGCTCATGCTTCCCTCTATCTTTCCCTTCATTCTGTCTCCTTCACTGCTGCCCCCAGCCCTCTCTGCCTTCTCCTGAAGGGCTACTCGCTGCTGGTGTCTGATTTTAAAGATTATTTTAGCACAGGGGAAGAACTTGGATCTTTATGAGACTGGAGAAGACAGGGCTCCTTCCATAAACTGTCTATCCTATGTCCCTTCTCTCCTTTGTATACGATTCATTTCAGTTTCACCCCCTCTCCATTTTTCTGTCTCCACCCCTCCCCTATGCTCTGGTATATCTTTCTTCTCCTTTCCTTTCTTCCTAACCATTTCATCCTATGGTCTGGCATCTCTATCACCTTCCCTTCCCTCCCTCCATGCCCTGGTACCTCCTCTCTGGCATCTCTTCCCCCTCTGGTCTGGCATCTGTTTCCTTAGTTTCCCTTCCCTCTCCCCATGCCCTGACATCTCTCCTTTCCTTCCAACTCCCCCTTCCCCTCTCCCTCCATTATCTGGCATCCCCTCTCCTTCCCTCCCCCCAATGCCCTGGCATGTCTTCCTCCCCCTCCATGATCTAGTATCTCCCTCCCATGGACTTGGCATCCTCTCCCTTTTCCTTCTCTCTTCCCAATTGGGTGCAGCAGCATTTCTCTTCCCCCTTCCCTTCCCTGTGCAGAAGCAGCATTTCTCCCCCCCCACCTCACACACCCATCAGCAGTACAGCAAATTACCCCTCCTGGCCAAAGTGAAGCATTTGCTTAAAACCACTGATCCCTACCCTTCTCCAGCTGGGTCATGCAGAGTACTGGGTTGTAAGCCTTGTCCATGGAGCAGCACTGTAGGTTCCGTGTGGCCACATGCAGCAAGGGCCGGCACTTGTGCATGCTGGGGAAGGGCTCGAGGGGCACACACGCTACCTGCAGCTGCCCCGGGCTGCCGTCAGGGAGCTCGAGCTCTTTGCTCTGCAGACTCAGCATGCCACGGCCCGGCTTACCCCCATAGGGTCATCAGCTCCTCCTCAATGGCTGCGTTGATGTTCAGTCACCAGGATCTGGCCGAAAGGTCTTGGGAAATGGAGCGGTGGCAGCCCAAGGTGCTGCCCATTTTTTTTTTTTAAGTTATTGATGCTTCTGATGATGTTTAAGTGCCTGCAGCATGTGCTCAAAGTTCAGACTACAAAAATTTCAACAATTCAGAAAAGGTGTCCAGCTCGGGGGTGCTTTGTAGGGGAGGCTTTTTTTCCCCATTGTGGCCATTTTTTGACAGATCTGCTTGTCCTTTTCATTTTTTTTTTAATGGGGCAGATATTTTGCGTGTGTAATACACGCAAAATATCTGTGCCATGGAAAAAAATGAATTAAAAAACAAAAGACAGGCAGGCTTGTCAAAAAACCTGCAGACTTGTCGGTAACTCCATTCAGTTCCGTTGTTTGTAGACATTCAGTTGTGGGTTGGATAATCTCTAAATTGAGCCGTGTGTAGTTTGGGTAACTCAGTTACCGACAGGTCTGCAGCAGTCAGGTTTGCCAATAGTAAAACCCGATTCAAAATAGCCAAGCAATTGTTAGTGAATCAATTGCTTGGCTATTTTGCATGGGGGTTTTACTAATTTGCATGGGAGGATCAGGATTGGATCGCTACAGGCGTTAGTGAATGGAGTTGAAGGGAAATCGTGTCGGAACGTGCTCACAAACCGATCGATACACGATCGGTTTGCTTAGTAAATCTAGGCCAATGTAAATTAAAAAAAAAAAAAATTGGTCGCTGAAATCAAATAAACAATAGTAATAGATTTAGAAGTATTATATTTAAAGTAGTTGTTTAGATATGGTCACTATCAGCACTGGTTCCTTGTCAATTATTCAAGTGGTAAGCAATTTTAGAGTTAAATTAAAATAAAAAAGAATACAAATGGAATATGATAACATGATGTGTTAAGTATTTTCTTTGTGCAATCCACTGCAACCTAACAAGTTTCTTTTTGTCTTGTTGCAGAACTACTGCCCAAGAAAAGAACAACTTTTACAGAAAGCTGAAACTGAAGAAATATTTATAACTTCTATTGAAGAAATGACAATTTAAAAACAAACAATCAACCCAACCCATAGAGGAACACTAAACTCAAGATTCTCTGAATGCCCAAGAAAATATGACAGTGTATCCTGGGCTCACAGGAATGGGGCAGGGACAAGGACAAAACTCATGGGGACAGGAATATTGAGTTCCTGCAGGGACAGGGACAAATTTGTCCCCATGCCATTCTCTAGCGCTTAGAACCAATTCTGGTGCCCCATGATTCCATTATAGAAACTAGCATAAGTCCGCACTGGTGCACCCATGTTTAGTTGTCCTTTTATGCCATGTCAAAGGCAGGTGTAAATTGGTGTGCCAACTGATGCACATGTATATTAATGCAAGCAATTTCCAGAGAGAAATATTTTCCTGTCAAACAGTTCATCAAGGAACATGTTTCCACTGTATAGAGCTCACCATTAATTACACGTGCTCCAGTGATATGCCCACCTTCTCTTGCTTTTGCCAGATTTCCTACAAACCTGCACAAGCTTGAGAATTGGGTAAGATTGGAAGTTATGCCAGTCACATTCATAAGACAGATATCTAAAAATGCTGGCATTTTTGGCAAAGTGGCACACCAGCAAAAAGTGTGAATACAGATTAGCAGTTCTCACCCATAGTCTAACACCGATAGTGTTATTTAAATATGCTAATAATCACAGTATTTATCACTGTACTTTTTTAATTGAATTTTCATGTTTTTATATGTTAGTGTATAATAAATTATCTCCAGAACATCTGTATCCACAGTTTTTTGTTTTCAATAATTAACACAATACATACTATATACCATTTATTTTATTTTTTTTACAGCACAATTGCCTTAATTAGAACATGATTGCCAAAATGTTCAGATGTAGAAAATAAGCCTAACGGTGGAATACTTCTGACATTATAATCTGCAACAATGACATGGCCTTGATAAATAAACTGGAATTTCTTGAAGCTTAGTGGTCCATTATGATACAAGTATTCTATATTATCAACTAGTATTTTCAGACTTAATTCGGATGTGTTTAAATAACTTTCTTGAATTCATCATAACAACACAAGCACAAAGGCACCACCCATGGCTCTAAGGACATTAGACCATGCACCTTTGAAGAAGACTCATAAGCCTTACGGTGGAATACTTCTGACATTATGATCTGCAACAATGACATGGCCTTGATAAATAAACTGGAATTTCTTGAAGCTTAGTGGTCCATTATGATACAAGTATTCTATATTATCAACTAGTATTTTCAGACTAATTCAGATGTGTTTAAATAACTTTCTTGAATTCATTATAACAACACAAGCACAAAGGCACCACCCATACCTCTTATGAGAAGCGTAGAGTGATATGGGGACTAATACTATGCCAGGGTACACCTGGCGGGGCCTCCGCGTGTGCGGATCACCAGACTTGATGGACCTAGGGTCTGTTCCGGAGATGGCACTTCTTATGTTCACCTTTGAAGAAGACTCATAAGCCTTACGGTGGAATACTTCCGACATTATGATCTGCAACAATGACATGGCCTTGATAAACTGGAATTTCATGAAGCTTAGTGGTCCATTATGATACAAGTATTCTATGTTATCAACTAGTATTTTCAGACTAATTCAGATATGTTTAAATAACTTTCTTGAATTCATCATACAACACAAGCACAAAGGCACCACCCATGCCTCTAAGGACATTAGACCATGCACCCTTGAAGAAGGCTCGTCCACCCTCATCTCTTAAAATCTTCCTCCAACAGTCCATTGTTCCAGTATACATGATCTCCGCTGGAAAAAAAAAAAAAGAAGCAAGAATTGGTTTAGATTCCAAACAAAAAAAAACAACCAAAGATTTGAGATTTCAGAATGAGAATTCACCCATAATAAAAGAAAGAACAAGCATAAAGTTAAATATTTATTGACAGATGTCCATTTCAGATTTTAGGGGCTGGTATAAAATTAGCAGTGGTAATAAAATCATAATTTTGTGGAAAATTTATAGTTCACCAAGCCAAAAGAAAAGGTCTTGGTTCATATAAATCCACTGCATAAGGATGAAAAAAAATGCATAAAGACTTTGGCCTCCTTTTACGATGGCGCATTAGGGCCTTAACATGCGGAATAGCGCATGCTAAAATGCCGTGCGTGCTAGCCGCTACCGCCTCCTCTTGAGCAGGCGGTAGTTTTTCGGCTAGCGCGCGCTAATCCGGTGTGTGCGCTAAAAATGCTAGGGCACCTTTTCCAAAGCCATAATTCTCCCGCAGCAAATACGCAAAAGCCCAACAGAACTGAATGGGTTTCAGTGCATTTGCTGAAGAATTACTACTGTGGTTTTGTAAAAGGAGCCCTTAATGGTTAAACTTCAAAATCTCAACACTGGGAAAAAAGAAACAAAGCCACTTTTGGCATTTCCTATCTGCTGTAGTGTTTCAGGTTCTAATAATTCAAAACATTTATTATACCCTTCAAGAATATATTTTCAAATCATATTCTTTAGTAGGGTCTGATAGTCACAGCTAATTCCTGAAACATAACATGTATTCTAGGAACAACTATTCCTCCTGAACGCTATTCTATTTGGAAATTGCTGGTTTGGGAAATGTAAAAAAAAAGAGGCAGTTCCACATTCAGTTACAGTCACAACAGAAGAGATTTAGCATCTTGCCTGGCTAGCTAATTTTTTTATTTATTTTATTAGGTATTTATTTACTGCCTATCAAGGTTATCTAAGCGGTTTACAATCAGGTACTCAAGCATTTCCCCTATCTATCACAGTGGACTCACAATCAAATGTACCTGGGGCAATGGAAGATTGAACGACTTGCCCAGGGTCACAAAGAGCAGTGCATGGTTTGAACCCACCACATCAGGGTGTCCAGGCTGTAGATCTAACCACTAGGCCACTCCTTCCTCAATAGCTCACGAATATCCAGTTTGGAGTTTGCATTCTCCTTTAAGAGAACCATGGTCTCAATAAGACATTAAAAAATAAATAATTTACTTGCCTGTAATGTGTTCTCCTAGGACAGTGGGATTCCAAGTTTTATTTTGGTTTGATATACCACATTTCAAGGAAAATATCAATGTGGTATACAATGATTATAAACATAGGTAAAGGGAGAAAGGTTAAGAACAAAGAAATTCTAGGGAGAACTACAATATATGATAGGAAAGAGAAAGGGAGAGGGGGAGAGAATATAGTCTGTCTTGCATTCAAGATACAGCAACTGTTTCAGAGAAGCAGGGGGAGGAGAGAGTTTAGGAGTTAGGCATCTTGATATAGGAAAGTTTTGAGGATAGATTTAAAGTTCTCCAGGAAGGTTTCCAACCGGAGGTGTGTGGGAAGGGCATTCTATCTAAAGGGTGGAACCAGTGACTGAGAAGATGTTGGAATGTGTGAAACTGTATACTACACAGGCCAACAAAAATAAAATTCTTAGTGGCTTGGGTTTTTAACCTGTTCCTGGAGTTACTTGGGGGCATCGATTCAGAAAATTGCACTGGATAGACCGCATCAGCTCTGGTTTCTTAGATATAGTTATGGGATAGTAGATATGCCTTGGAATAGAAGAGCCAAACAAACATTGGGCAATAAAAAGGCCTCCGAGGGAATATATGGTGGTTGGAGTACAAAATGTAATCAATTTGTAAAGGCTTTGAACAAAGACAGTTTGTGCACTGAATACCTAGCACAGCTCAGTCCTATAGCTTTTTAGCTTCCTTTGCATTTGTTTCTTTTATACCCGTCATTTCTAATATCTTGGGTCCTAGTTTAGAGGAATTGAGCTGATTTAAGCCAATATTATTGTATTCATTTTTTTGTTGTTTAATTGATGGAATTTTTTTCTTATGGCTTAATTGCTTTCTGCACAAGTTATATGCTTGGTATGTAATGTAAAATTAATTTGGTATGTCTATGAGAACTAAATGTCAAATATCTGCTAATAATAACAAGCTTTTGATGATACTGACAGGAGTTGCCATCCAAAAAATAACATATAATTGGAAGGATTGTAAAAGACTGAATTATTGTTTCTGGTGGAATTCAGTTTGTCAAGTGTATAAAATGGAAAAGAGCGTTGGCAGTTCAAAAAGGTTACTATAATAAATTTAAGGATATGTGGAGACCATTATTAAAGTATTATAATGAATAATTTACACTTTTCCCAATTTTAATACTCATGTGGATTTGGGGTGGGGAAAGGGATTCTTGGTTTTCCACTAATAATATATTTATGAATGACATAAGATATTATTTTCATGTGGTATATTTTAGTTGTATATGAATTTGGGAGGGGGTGGGGTTAAATCTTCTTGTTGTATGATATTGTAGATTTTCAAGTGATGTTGTACTATAATTGTTTGATATTTACTGTACACTTGATGTAAGTTATAAAATGAATAAAGAAATTTAAAAAATTACCTGGACTTACAATGGAAAAACTGAAGGCAGGAATTTTCGATGGTCCACAGATCAAACAACTTATAAATGACCCACAGTTCATAGCATCAATGAATGAAATCGAATCATGTGCCTGGTCTTCATTTGTACTGTTAGAGAGACTGAGGCTGGAATCAATCAAAAGCTCATCCCCAATCCCTGGTTTTGATTTGAAAGCTGCCTGGGACTGTTGGGTCCTCTTCCGTCTTGGACGAGAGCTAGGTCCCCAAGTTGTCTGGGAAGAATGAGATGGTGGAGGATAGCTACACTTCAAGGTAGTATGCTCTCTCTTGCCCTCTGCTAAAATACTGTATTTTTTGCTCCATAAGATACACTTTCTTTCCACCCAAAAGTGGGTGGAAATGTAGGTGCGTCTTATGCAGTGAAGATAAATTTTTAAAATATGTCCCACCCACCCCGTCATACCTTTTTAAATGTCCCGTTGTTGGGAGTACGCGGGCTGACTGCCACCCATCCCCTGCCACTGTCTCTGCTCCCTGCTGCTGCACCGCAACTACAGGAAGGTAATTACACAGTGTGCAGTGATTACACGTCGCCGGCCCACAAGCCTTTCCCCGACGTCAGTTCTGATATCGCCCTTCTCTCTGATGTTCGTGGAAAGCTTGTGGACTGGCAATGTACAATCGCTGGCCCTTACCTTACCTTCCTGGAGTTGCGGTGAGCGGCAGTGGATAGGGGGCAAAAGAGGCGGAATCAGCAGCGAGTAGGCAGGCTTTGGCGTGGTAGGGAATAGAAAGGGACAATTGGAGGAAGAAAAAGAAAAAGGGAAAGGGAAAGGAAGGAAGGAAAGAGACTCATGAAATTACCAGACAACAAAGGTAAGAAAATGTGTCAGTTTTGAGAATTTATATCTGCTGTGTGTATATGAAAAATGAAAGGAACAGGGTAGAGAGCCTGGCAGGGAAGGAGAGACAGGGTGGAGAGCCTGGTAAGGAGTGTGGGGTTGGGTACAGAGCCTGGTATATATTAGTACACAATTTGGTTCAGAATGTTTTTTTTTCTTGTTTTCCTAATCTAAATCTAGGGTGTGTCTTATGGAGCGAAAAACATGGTACTTTCTGGAAGAGAAGGCTTGGCAAACAATGGGCCTGGAGAGTCCAAGTGCTCATGTTTCCCCGAAAATAAGACATTGTCTTACATTAATTTGGGGTCCAAAAACACATTAGGAATTATTTTCAGGAATGTCTTTTTTTTTTTTTGTGTGTGTGTGTGTACAATGATTATCTCTCACTCATCCCCTTGTGCAGCATCTTTCTAGCCCTCTCTCCCATCCCCCCCATGCAGCAGAACCCCGAAAGCAATTTCATTGTGTTGTGTTAGATATAATCTAATCTAAGCATTGTTCTTATATGCCACATCTTCCCTTATATGCCAGGCTCTCCACCCTGTCGTCGTGCCCCCTCCCTGCCAGGCTCTCCACCCTGTCTCTCCTTCCCTTTGTTTCATCTTTGTTTCTTTTCCTGTGACTAATATAGCTGAAGAAGGATTTATCCCCTTTCTTAATGTTCCGTGCTAGATCTTCTTCCATTTTGAGTTTGGCCTCCCTGACTGCTATTTTGACAGCTTTTGACCTGTCCAGATAGTCTTTTTCCGCCTCTTGTTTTCCTAAATGTTTGTAGGTGATAAATGCTTCTTTTTTCTTTTTAACGAGGTCCGAAATTTCTGCGCTGAACAAAAGACCCCAATGGTTCAGCGCAGAAATTTCGGACCAAAATAGCAGTCAGGGAGGCCAAACTCAAAATGGAAGAAGATCTAGCACGGAACATTAAGAAAGGGGATAAATCCTTCTTCAGCTATATTAGTCACAGGAAAAGAAACAAAGATGGGATAGAACGCCTGAAGAAATCGGACGATAACCTTGTAGAATCAGATTCTGCCAAGGCAGAATTACTAAACGAATACTTCTGCTCAGTCTTCACCTGTGAAGCACCGGGAGCTGGTCCACAGCTTCAGATGGGAGACAGCCAGAATGACCCGTTTCTGGACTTCGAGTTTACGCCCAGTAGCGTCTACTACGAACTATCAAGACTCAAGGTGAACAAAGCCATAGGACCGGACAACCTACATCCCAGAGTGCTCAGGGAATTGAGAGAAGTCCTGGCAGAACCACTATCTGTTCTTTTCAATCTTTCCCTACGCACAGGAAGAGTCCCCTTGGACTGGAAAACCGCCAACGTTATCCCACTCCACAAAAAGGGCTGCAGAACAGAGACGGCAAACTACAGACCGGTGAGTCTCACATCTATAGTGTGCAAGCTCATGGAAACACTGATCAAACAAAATATTGATACAATCCTAGACGAGGAAAACCTACGTGATCCCCACCAGCACGGATTCACCCAGGGCAGATCCTGCCAATCTAACCTAATCAGCTTTTTCGACTGGGTTACTAGACAATTGGATGCCGGAGAGTCATTGGATGTGGTATATCTAGACTTCAGTAAAGCTTTTGATAGCGTCCCACACAGAAGGTTATTGAACAAGCTGAAGTCGATAGGATTAGGGGACACTCTAACTACATGGGTTGAGGATTGGCTGAGTGGTAGACTTCAGAGGGTGGTGGTAAACGGTACCCCATCCAAAACGTCAGGCGTGATCAGTGGAGTGCCGCAGGGGTCGGTCTTGGGCCCGATTCTATTCAACTTATTCATAAGAGATATGACCCAAGGACTTAGAGGAAGGGTATCACTGTTCGCCGACGACGCCAAACTTTGCAACATAGTAGGTAAAAACACCATGCCTGATAATATGACACAGGATCTACTGCTGCTGGAACGGTGGTCAGCAACATGGCAGCTAGGCTTCAATGCTAAAAAGTGTAAGGTAATGCACCTGGGAAAGAAAAACCCGCACAGAACTTACATACTAAATGGTGAGACCTTGGCCAGGACCACGACGGAACGAGATCTAGGGGTGATCATTAGTGATAACATGAAGGTTGCAAATCAAGTGGAGAAAGCTACCTCCAAGGCAAGGCAAATGATGGGTTGTATTCGTAGAGGTTTTGTCAGCAGGAGACCTGAAGTTATGATGCCGCTGTACAGGACCATGGTGAGGCCTCACTTGGAGTACTGCGTTCAATTCTGGAGACCTCACTACCGGAAGGATGTTCAGAGAATCGAGTCGGTTCAGCGAATGGCCACAAAGATGGTCTGGGGGCTCAAGGATCTCACGTATGAAGAAAGACTGAATAAACTGAGGCTGTACTCACTTGAGGAACGAAGAGAGAGGGGTGATATGATTGAAACGTTTAAGTACATCACGGGCCACGAGTTGGAAGAAGATATCTTCTACCTCATGGGACCCTCGACCACCAGGGGGCATCCGCTAAAAATCAGGGGAGGGAAGTTCCATAGCGACTCCAGAAAATACTTCTTCACTGAAAGAGTGGTGGATCATTGGAACAAACTCCCACTGCAGGTGATTGAGGCCAACAGCGTGTCTGACTTTAAGAGAAGGTGGGATATTCACAGGGGATCCCTGGGGGAGTGAAATCAGAGGGCGGGTATTTGGAGTGGGCAGACTTGGTGGGCTATAGCCCTTTTCTGCCGTCTTTTTCTATGTTTCTATAAAATAGAGCTTTAAATAGATAACAAATAAACAAATTACAGATCATCCTTAAATAAAATGAATTTAAGATGTTATATAACACTTCTGAAATAAAGTCTTGAGATCTTTGTGGAACAGATAATACGAAGCCATGCCCCCCGTGTAGCAGAACCTTGACAACCCATCCCCCTGCGCATCTTTCCATCTCTCTCTCCCATCCCCCTGTGTAGCAGAACCCTGCCGACCCTCCCACCGTGAGGCTGACATACCTCTGTTCCAAACAGCAGCGGCGGCAGCATTGAACAGGCTACTTTGCAGCACAGGGAAGGCCACAGCAGCCTGTTCAGTGCTGCTGCTTGGAACGGAGGTATGTCGGCCTCGCGGTGGGAAGGTCGTCAGGGTTCTGTTGCGCGAGATGGGACGGAGGGATGGAAAGATGCTGCGCAAGGGGATGGGTGAGAGGGGAGGAAAGATGCTGTACATGGGGTCGGGGGAGAGAAACCGCTGCCACCGGTGAATTGGGGACATTTGGGAGGGGCTTTGGGGGTTGATCCAACTAGGGCTTATATTAGGGATCTACCCTGAAAATCATGCTAGGGCTTATTTTCGGGGAAACACGGTATATAGTGGTCCCATCTACACCAGAACAGAAGTTGAGATGTACCAGGAAGGGGTAGGCCTACCATTTTGAAGAGGTATCCCTCCTGCTGGTGGGGGAACTAAGCAGAAGGAAGGAGTGAGTATTCCTCCTGCTGGTCTTCAATGTAAAGGTTTGGGGGCTTGACAGGGGGGGGGGGGAGTGGGAGACCCCTGCGGCAGGAGGGAGTGGGTATCCCTTATGCCAATTTACAGAGGGTTGGGGGAGGGGGTCATGACTTGGGGGATTTTTATTTTTTCTTCCTCCAATTTTTAATAATAGGCACAGCTCAGGACTGAAAACTAAAAGTTATAACAGCCAGGGCACGAGCTACACAATTATCAAATGCAAACAGGTTAGTTTAAGAGGTGGTGTAAAGTCCACATATGTTCCAGAATATATGTTCACAGCTAGTTAAGGAATATAAACAGGAAATGTCATTATAAAGTTTCACCTTCTATGATAAAGCACTGCATACTAAGTTGCATTCCTTCACACTCAAATCAGAGCTAGTGTTTAAAAGCAATTAAAGATGTTATGATAATTTTAAAAGCTTTGATGCAGAGAAAATGTATAATATCCACTTATGATAACAATGGCCAAATAGCTAAGGTATTACTTACGTAAGTACCTGGGTTCTCCAAACTACTGGATGCATTATTATTGAAGATGAACGAACCATTCTTTAAGTCAGATCCTGTCTCTCTGCAATTCTGAGTTGCAAACAACTTTCTATGCTAAATAAAACTAGACAAGAACCATTATTAACTTCCATGTTTTGAACTTGAAGCAAATTTAACTCAATTCTTCAGGTATTAAAATCAGACAATATGGAGGTTAATATTCATATATTTTGCGAGTTTTACTAGCAAAAATGTGTGTGTTAAAGATATCTTCCCCTACTCTTTGATTTGGTAACTATATATTAGTTTCATCCAGTTATCCAGACAATGAGGGAACAAAGCTACAACAGTAGGTTGGCAAATTCAGAAAGATATTGCTATATTGAATACTATTGAGTTAAAACTGTTCAACTAGTCCTCTCTTTACAAAAATTAGGAACAACATTTAAAGCAGTGAAGTTTTGACTATTTATACCTGGACATTCAGCCATATCTACCTAGACCAGGGGTAGGCAATTCCGGTCTTCGAGAGACGGTGCCAGGTCAGGTTTTCAGGATATCCACAATAAATATGCATGAGATAGATTTGCATCTCAAGGAGGCAGTGCATGCAAATCCATCTCATACATATTCATTGTGGATATCCTGAAAACCTGACCTGGCTCTGGCTCTCGAGGACTGGAATTGCCTACCCCTGACCTAGACAAACTGAATATTGAAACTGTGTGTGTGTGTGGGGGGGGGGGGGGGGGGGGGGGGGCTGGGAGATGCAGCTTTGAATATCATTTAGACTCTGTGGTCCAGCAATGAAGTTTAGATTCAAGAGCTGTAAATTTTGTGCAAAAGATCTATCAAAGAACAGGTCATGTGTATGCTAAAATTGCCTGCCGCTCAGAAAACATAGTAAAGCATAACTGGCCTATTAAAAAAAAATCAAAATATTCCAAAAACATCTAGGATAGCAACAAAGTTATTACTTAATAGAACAAGAAACTAAGTTACTCACCTGTAGCAAGTGTTCTCCATATTACTACTCCTGGCAGAATTCTGTGCAATTGCACAATGCAGAATTTGTGCAGAATTACTCAGTCACGTAGAATTACCTGTTTCTGCGAAGAATCAGCACTCCCTCAGTCTCTGCAGCCCAAATCTCTGATAGCGACATCTTCGGGCTGCCTACACAGGCTCTGCAGGCTTCCCTCTACCACGGTCCCACCCTCAATGTCACTTCCTCTTTTTTCAGGCGGGATTGCACTGGAGGGAAGCCTGCAGAGTACAATGAAAATAAACTAACCAAACTTCACTAAGGTGGGCTTTTATAAAGGTGTGCTGCTAGAAGAAAGTCACCAAGCGAGACAAACTTAAAAGCTCTTTGTTTTCTCTAGTATAAGTTAATGAAAATACTGAATTGTATTGAAATTCTGAATTAGGGGCAATGTTGTTTAAATGTTAACTTGCAGAATTTGCAAATTTCATGTGGACAATTTGGATTTTCTTTTTTTGGGGGCAGAATTCCACCAGGAGTACTATATAGCAAGATACAAATCCTTACAGATGGATCTCATCACTATAAAAAGCTTCTTCAGCTTACATGGTTTTCTAAAAGCTTCTTTAAAGCCTCACTGTGCATGCATTTTACTTCCTGTCTGCCACAGTTGTGTGGGAACCACTTCAGTATTTTTTTATTTAAGCACCCAGTAGAATACAGCTCCTTGAAAAGTTAACATTTTTCCTCTAAGGGAGAGGGGGAGTGGGAGGGGGGAATATCTATGTTTCAAGTAATATGGCATTTTCTTAACACAGTGCTCTAACGGGAAAGTATATAAGCAATTGCTTAAAATTCTGTATAAAGGTATTGGATGGTAAAATGTTTGATGATCAATCAAGATTTTATATTGGATTCTCTGTGCTACTGGTAACTAGTGCAACTTCCCACAAGCATTATTTCAGTCTTTCCCAAGTCCAAACTCAAATCATGGGCATTCATCCAATCCACAACTTTCAACATGCAGAATTCCGATTTATTTTTCAGATTTTTTCCCTGATTTATCAAATTGAAAAAAATATATATTATCTGCATGATCTATAACTAATATTCAAAGATTCAAAAACCTTTCCCAATGACACCATACAAACAAACAATAATGCCAGCAATGCTGATCCTTGAAGAACTCCTCTTCCTACAGAGGCTTCTGTGGACATTTCAACTTCATTCAATACACCAAAAGTCCTACCGACCAAATAAGATGCAAACCACTGCAAGACTACCTGGCATTCCTAGTTTTTTCCAATTTCATCAACAACTGTAGGTTCACCGAGTCAAATGGCCCAGATACATCTAACAAAATCATGCAATATGTTTCTTTATGATCTATTCCTAACCTCAAACATTTATTGCAGATACCATCAATAACTCAACACTATGGGCTGAATTCTGAATAGGATGCCCAGTCTCAGAAGCCACCTAAGCGGCTTTTGAGAATTGCACACAGGTGTCCTATATAGAATCGTGTATTTTCTCATGGACAGATGCCTAAGCCCGCCTAACACAATTCTCTAACCAGCGCCATGTCACAGGTGCTGGTTAGAGAATCGGGTTGCCACTAAGCTGATCGCGGTAAGGGAATCTCCTTGACGTGATCAGTTTAGCAGCAGGAAACACACACCCCCACCCCCGAAAACTACCAGCAGGAGGGATGCCCACTCCCTCCTGCCGGAACCCCTGAAGCTACCCCATTCCCCACCCACAAATGTCTGCTTCAGGAGGAATGCCCAATTCCCCCTTGGCATGATGGATGCTCAGTCCCTCCTGCCGGAAACCTCCTCCCTGAGACATCAACCTCCCCTCCCCCCGCCAGAGACATCCCTTAGGCACCAGGGCCAATCGGGATACTGGGTCTCTCTCGAAGTACATTCTGGGATGCACTGGGAGTGGCCTAACATTTCGATTGGTCAGATCCCTTAGGCCACTCCATCCTGCTGGGGGATGTCTTGGGGGGGGATTCCGGAAGGAGGGACTGGGCATCCTTCCTGCTGGGGGATGTCTTTGGGTGGTGGTGGCAGGAGGAATTTTGCACTCCTCCTGCTGCAGACATTTGGTAGTGGGCAGTGGCTTCGGTGTTTCCCTGCAGCTAATCTGATCACAGCAGGGAGATTCCCTTGCTGTGACTGGATCAGCGGCCATGTCTATCTGAAATGTAGACCAACATTTTGCTGGCCTACATTTCAGGTGCTTATCGCAGCCCTAGGGAGACACCTAGGGCTACCTAAGCTCACCTAAGGCCACTTCTGGACGAAACCATGTCCACGCCTAGCCTTAGGAAAGCTTAGGTGGTCCTACGTGCCTCCCTAGGCTTGTGAAAATGCCTCATTGGGGTTTTTTTTTTTTTTTAAAAAAAGCATCCCGATTGTCTGGCTAGACATCGGTAGGATGCCTACCGCTGCCCACAATCGGGATGCCGCTTATATAATTTGCTCCTATGTGCCTATTTGAATACAAATTGATATGGATTCAGGCAACCCACATTTTCAACAAATGCAGATATACCGTGTTTCCCCGAAAATAAGCCCTAGTTGCTGGCGGCAGCAGCAGCGCGCCCCCCCCCCCGACCAATCTCTCCCTCCCATCCGAACCATTAGACAGAAATAAATACCTTATAAGAAACCAGAAGTGTTAGCAGCAATCTAGACAGGCTGCTTTGTGGCCTTCTATCGCCCGGGTGTTCCTCTGCCTCATCACTGATGATGTCATCAGCAATGCAGCAGAGGAACACCCGGGCGATAGAAGGCCACGAAGCAGCCTGTCTAGATTGCTACCGGTTTGTTGTAAGGTATTTATTTCTGTCTCGTGGTTCAGATGCAAAGGAGAGATGGGTCGGCGGCAGGAGGGAATGAAAGATGCTACACGGGGGGATGGGAGGAAGGGAGGGATAGAAACTGCAAGGGTTCTGCTGCACAAGGGATGGGAGGAAGGGAGGTATAGAAGCTGCAAGGGATGGGAGGGAGGGAGGGATAGAAGCTGCAAGGGTTGTTCTGCACAAGGGGATGGGTGAGATAAGAGGAAAGATGCTGTACATGTGGGGGAGAGAAAGGAAATAGGAAGAATTGGGGTGGAGGAAAGGAAGGGAAAGATGATCATTGTACATGAAAAAAATAAAAGACATCCCTGAAAATAAGACCTAGTGCTTTTTTGGGCCCAAAATTAATATAAGACAGTGTCTTATTTTGGGGGAAACACGGTATGTGTCAACGCTACTTTTTGCAAAATTAAATGAAGGGCACAGTAGAAATGGGTTGAAAATTAACCAATTGATTAGGATCAGCACCTTCCTTCTTCAATATGGGTCTAACAGTCGATTGTTTACATCCATCTGGAAATATACCATCTTTCAGAGATTTGTTTACAAGCTTACTCATCAGTTGAGCTACCTTCTCTACAACTTGCCAAATGATTCCCGATGAGCAAGGAACAAAGCTGAAAAGGACAAAAATGAGCCTGAGTAACAGATGCTGAATATTCTGAAGGGGAGATTGGTCAAGCCTACTGTTGCTTCACAGGTCCCTTACCAGACAGTTTCCTCCATGGAGGCCAACCTTAAGAACCAAACTTGCCTGGACATATATGAAAGAAATGCAATCTGCTATCCAATTAGAGTTAGTTTGGTAATGGTAATTCCAACAGTGGTTTCCAACAAATCTGGAGTCACGGTAAAATCAAATGACTGATCAGATAGTTCTAGTCAGGTCTGAGACATGTAAAAATTGGCCTTAATGGGTAACATGAAAACATATATACAAAAAGCTCTATATTCCTAAAAAGTTAGACAAAAACCTAAAGCATAAACTAAGTATACTGAAGGTCTGTATTACTGACAAGAAAAACAGAAAACATGTAAACACATAATTGGAATTCACTTTGATGAGGAGCACTATATGATGTACTAGATAGCTCTGTGAAATACAGACAAGCGGTCCCATGTTATGCTGGCAGGCAGAAGTGACATACAGTAAGGCTTCTCAAAAGCTTTCAGAAAACTTGAAAGCTGAAAAAGCTCATTTCCCTGCACTAGGCTCCCATCAGTGACATCATCCAATATCCTGCTTGCCCTTGGAAAAAGTCTGAAAGCAAATTAGATCAAGCAGGAAGTCATTCAAAATGATACATACAGGGTTAATGCAAAACATGGCATTTATCAACTGACTGGTATATGAAATGTTTCTTTAAAGGGAACTGTCTACAGAACTAAACTGGACACACAGTTCTGCTAATTCAATACACTGCCTGACTTGTCATATCGTGTGGGAAAAATGTTACATGGCCTTCTGTTACACATTTCAGTGTAAATCAATGATCCCTGTGCTAGCTAGCGTTAAGTTCTCAAGCTTACCTCCTTTACGGCCAGACTGCATCATCATACGACGTCTCACTGTATCAAAAGGGTAAGATATCACACCTGCCACAGCAGTCACCGTTTGTGCAATCATCCAGCTAATCACAATGTGAGTATTCCTAGGATCTGGAAGCATACCTATTAAGTAAAATTAACTCTTGAGCGACAGTGATTATGCCATATTAGATACTTCAACAATGTAATGGTTACTGCGGATGGGCAGACTAGATGGGCCATTTGGCCTTTATCTGCCATCATGTGTCTATGTTTCTATGTAATGCCTACTATTTGTGATCACTATATTTATTCACAAAACCTCAACTGTAGTACTAGTCTAATGCAAGCACACACAGAAGTTAACAAATGCAATTACTGAATACACTAATATAAACCTAGATTTTTGGGCCAAAAATAGGGGGGGTGTCTGTTTATATTCAAGCCCCACCCAGCAGACCCACCATAGGCCTCCCCCTGAGCCTAACTTACAGTCCTGGTGGTACAGTGGTGAGCTGGGGCAGGAGCAATCCCTCTTTTCTGAGGTGAGGTGTCATGTCCTGTCCTGGCTTGCTCTACACTCCCCCAACCCCACCCCTGGGTCTATCTTACAACACTGGTGGTCTAGCAGCGAGCGGGGCAGAAGCACTCTTGATGTCCGATACTAGTCCACCAGTTTTCGACCATGCAGGTGATTTTGAAAATAATTTTTTTAAAATTGGAAGCCAGTATAATTCTCCCAATAGTGGGTTAGCCCTCTCCAATTTGCCTACGCCAAAGTATTCTGGAGTAGTTGCAATCTTTTGTGTTCCTTTTCAGTGATGCTGCAGTACAAGGAATTACAATAGTCTAGGTACGGAAGCAAGGCAGCCTGTGTAACAGTTCTAAAATTAGCCTGGCTTAAAAGGGATCTTATTGACCTTAGATACTTTAGTCTAGTGTTTCTCAACTTCAAGCCAAGTATCCCCCCTAACAAATATCAACTAAGCATTAGAAAATGACACGGGGACAAATTTGTCCCTATCCCTGCAGGAACTCAATTTTCCTGTTTCAAGTTTATTAAAAGATTTTTTAGACCGCTTAATCAAATATCTAAGCAGTTTGCAATACATAGAAAAAATGTACATCATTATAAAAACAGATAAAAACAGGGGGTACTGGAAGAGAATCCAAGTATTAAAAAAACAAACACACAGACGTACGGACCTATGCAAGCAATAGGGAAGTGGGGAAGAACTACAATTTTTATAGAAAAGGTAAAACATAAAAGGAAAGTACAGTAGGCTAGGGTAAGATAGCAGTTTATTTTATATTTTAAATTTTCAAAATTTAGGAATTTAAGATTTTTGAAATTTTAAAATATTAAAATAAGTTTTGTTACTGTTCCATTCCTGTAAGCTCTGCCTTAACTGCACAAGCCTTTAACACTTATGATTTTAAAGTGTTTGAGACTTGTGCAGATGAGGACAGAGCTTGCAGGAATGGAGCAGGGACAGGAAAAGAACTTGTGGGGATCGGGAAAATTTTGTCCCCATTCTCTACCGCAGGGGTACCCGAAAGGTCGATTGTGATTGACAAGTAGATCGTGAAGGCAACACGAGTCGATTGCGGCGCCCATCCCGGGCTCCGTGATAGACTTGCATTGCCTTTGCATTCTACCTGCTTCACGACATGGTAAATAGAAGCACCAGAAATTATGACATCGGAGAGGAAGTTCCGGGTCAGCCAATCGATGCCTGGCTGGCCTGGAACATTCTCTCCGACGTCAGAATTGACATCTTGTGGAAGGCTGGTCGGCCCGGCACTTCTGTTTACTGCGTCGGGAAGCAGGGAGAGTTCACAACTCGGCGGCGGGTGGCTTGGGGGGGCCTGTTCTCCAATTGCGGCAGAGGTGACTTTGAGGAGGGCAGGGATACAGAAAGAAAGAAGGGGGCAGGGAGAGAGGAAGAAAAAGTTGGGGAGGGAATGAGGTCTGGAGGACAGGAAGCATACAGGAAGGAGACAGACAGACAGAAAGAAAGGGGAGGGGGCAGGGAGACAGACAGACAGAAAGAAAGAAAGGGGAGGGGGCAGGGAGACAGACAGACAGAAAGAAAGGGGAGGGGCAGGGAGACAGAGACAGAAAGAAAGGGGAGGGGGCAGGTAGACAGACAGACAGAAAGGGGTGGGGGCAGGGAGAGAGGAAGAATACAGGAGGGAAATAGAAAGAAAGGGGAGACAAAGAAAGAAAGGGGGCAGGGAGAAAGAAAGGCAGAAAGAAAGGGGAGGGGCAGGGAGAGAGGAAGAAAAAGTTAGGTGAGGGAATGCAGTCTGGAGGAGAGGAAGCATACAGGAGGGAAATAGAAAGAAAGAAAGGGGAAACAGAAAGAAAGAAAGGGGGCAGGGAGACAGAAAGAAAGAAAGGGGCAGGGAGAAAGAAACCTGCATAACCCGACAATGGTACACATAGCCCCTGGGGTACACGTACTGCATGCTGAAAACCTCTGCCTAGTCTGAAAAATAATTTTTGTCCATGGAGTTGATCTGATCTTCAAAAGGTTAGGTTAGTTGGGAGTTAGGGTAATGCCTGGTATTTTTGAAGTTTTTTCAATTTTGAGGATCTCACCGGTAGCCAGTACCAGATCTGTACGTGGTAGTGAGTTGTGGTCCCCAAACTAAAGCACTTTGGTCTTCTGTTCATTATGTTTAAGAAAGTTCTTTTGTGTCCATGTGCTCAGTTCCTCACCAGGTGTTGTAGGGTGGCCTCAAGAGTCTCTGGCTACACAAAGTAGGATGCTATCGTCCGTGTACGAAAATGTGTGGATTTGAGGGGAGGAGAATCTTTTTGCCGGGGCTCTTACGTAGATGTTGAACAAGGAAGGAGGTCGTTTCCTCCTATTTGATGCTTACAGCAAAATTCTTAAGATACAAAACACTAGATATACATTTCAGAACTCAAGGATAATCAGGGGAAGATATTGTCAATTTTACTTACCCTTTGCTGTATCATAGACTCCAAAATAAGCAGCTCTGTAGATGATAATGCCCTGCACAGAGACATTAAAGCCCTGATATAAGCCTCGCAGACCATCAGATTTTGTGATTTTCACAAGACAGTTGCCCAAACCAGTAAATTCTCTGTCTGCACCAGCTTTTCCAACATCAGCTGCCAAACGGGTTCTGGCAAAGTCCAAGGGGTAGACGAAACAAAGAGAAGTAGCCCCTGCTGCACCTCCCGAGGCCAAGTTACCAGCAAAATACCTCCAGAACTGGGTGTGCTTGTCCACTCCTCCCAAGAAAACCTGCTTGTACTTATCCTTGAAGGCAAAGTTGAGGGCTTGTGTAGGAAAATATCTAATTACATTTGCCAAGTTACCACGCCAGAAAGACAGCATTCCTTGCTCCTTAGGGATACGAACCACACAGTCGATAAGACCTTTGTATTGTTTATCAGCAGTAATTTGTTTACTCGCATGTTGTACCTATGACAAAGATTTAGAGCTTTGTAAATTTACTGTCTATTTTATCAATTTATAAAATGACAAAGCTAAAATTTAAAGTACACAGAACACAAGGAGATTGGTATTAGAAGCCAAAGAAAAATTAGGCTCTTACCTTTGTAATCTTCTTTCTTGTAGATGTGTCTAGTGGTCCTGAACACGAGGGTCTTGTATCCCAACCAGGAAGTTGCTTGCAGAAAACTGTGAAATCATGTTTTCCAAATCCTCCTCTTTCCCAGGAAGCTGATCGTGTCCCTTCAGTTTTTACAAAAGCAAATCAGGTGCCACTAGGACTACCAAGCTGGTATTGATCACAATCCTGTGAATGACTCGCCGAGCATGGGCCACGGGGGAAACACATACAAGAGTTTGTTCTTCGAACATGGTTGGATTAACACATCCAACCCTTCACATCTGAACTTGGATCTTCGGCTGTAAAAATTAGGCTTCTTGGATATTGGCCGCCGAGGCCATCAGATCCATCTGTGGAGGCCCCCTCCGCCGAACTATGGAGCTGAATGCCTTTTGGAGACAGAGACCATGCCTCCCGGGTCGAGAGTCTGCCGACTGAGAAAGTCGGCCTGCCCATTTTCCATTCCTGCGACGTGTGCGGCTGAGAGGGCCTGCAAGTGAGTTTCTGTCCGCTGGAAGGAGTTAAGCTTCTAGGCACAACAGGGCGCTTCTAGTGCCTCCTTGCCTGTTGACATATGCTACCACTGTCACATTTTCTGAGAAAACTCTGCCTACCTTGCCTTCAAGAGACTTCTCCAGTGTCTGAAATTTTAGATGGATGGCCCTGAGTTCCAGTCTGTTGAGCAGGAGTCCAACACCCATGGATTGGGTGTCTGTCACAGTGACCTCCCAACTGCAGAGGTTGGCATCGGTCATTAGTATTCTTCAGGAAGAGATGCAAAGAGGCTTACCCCTGGACAGAGCAGCTGACCACAACCACCATCGCAGGCTGCTCTTCACTGTATGTAGCCAGGGGAGTGGCTATTGTAGCAAGTCCAACTCAGGAGACCAGAGAGAAAGAAGAGAACCTTGGAGAGGTATCATGTGCGCTCTGGCCCAAGGAACAACATCTATGGTTTCCGCCATTGACCACAGACCTGCAGATGCCGTCACGCTTTGAGAGCCGTCCTCTGGAGCAGCTCCAAAAACAACTTCTGAAGCTTCAGTTTGTTTGGTTTTGGAAGAAACACTTGGCTCAAAACTGTGTCAGACAAGACTCCCAAGTACCCCAGGTGCTGAGTCAGTTCCAGCTGATTCTTCTTGAAGACAACTATGCAGCCAAAGTCCGGGAAGAATTGCACCACTCTCAAAACCACCAGCTCACCTTCCACCATGGACAGAGCTCTGATGAGCCAATCGTCCAAATATGGGTGCACATGAATCCCATCTTTGTGGCGGTAAACTACTTCCACAAGCCTGAAAGTACTTCTTGCCTTCAATTCACAAATTTTGATTATTTTATACCACAATGGTGTGCTCCGCATGACTCTCTCTATGTGATAGATCGGATACCCCAGATCCCTGAGGAAGGAGTGTTTCTCCGAAACACAGACCATGTTGGGTCCGTACTCCATGTATAAGAGAGCCGCTTTTTATGGATTAATATTTTATATAGACTTTTAATAAAGATTCCTGCACCTTGTGCGTTCTACTCTGCAGTCCTTTCTTTGTTTTTGGTGTTCGCCTTTTACTGCAGACCCGTTTGATGTTTCTTTGTTTTGACATTACTACCACTACCATCACCTTACTGAAGGTGAGGTGTCATGGCCAGGCCAAAGGGAAGCACAGACAACTGAAAATGTTGCTCCAGGACATAAAATAGCAAATACCTTCTGTGGACTGGGAGAATGGGAACCACTGGTGCTATGAATAACCGGTCTCCATACGAAAGTGCAGTACCTTAAGAGCCACACTGACCAACAGTTCTAAACTTAAAGTTCAGAATCAGTCTGCAGTCATCTGAGCCTCTCTTTGGCATGAGAGAGCATATAGTGTATCTGCCCGAGTACGTATCTGGGACCGGCTCTATGGACCGAAGAGACAGTAGCCTTTTCAATATAGCCTGAACTTTAAGGGCTCTCTCTGGCCAGCTGGAGATGTTAGAAAGCGGTTGGCAGAGGGATATACAACTTGATTTACGACGTTAATGTACAAATTAACGTCTAGAACTCAGTGGTCTGTGGCAATCTGAGACCAGACCGGCCAAAAGGCTGACAGCCTGCCCCCTATCTGGGGGAGCTCAGCCTCTGGCATCATTGTGCTTTCTTAATGGCTGGGGAGCAACAAGCGCTCGAGGCTTGCTGTCTCCTGCCTCCGCTGAATCTCTGACACAATCCCTGAAAGGATCTTTACGTCAATTAGCTTCCCAAACACATATGAAATCTTTGGGAGCCTCGAAAATTGCCACAACCCAATTTCTGGTCCATCTGGGGTCTGCTGTCTGGTAAGGACTTGGGGCAATGATCCATCACTCTGGCCATCAAGTCATCTAGGTCCTTGCCAAAGAACATCTGCCCTTGAAATGGAAGCCTGCTTTGTGTAGTTTTAGAGGTAGTTATCTCCTGCCCACTGTATGATCGAGAGCATCCGTCGGGCGGAGATATCATAGGCTGAAACCTTGCACATAATTCTGATAAGATCATACAGAGCATCAGCAATATAAAGCACCTCAGAGAGGAGAATTATCAGGTCAGATGTTCAAGACAGGCAAGTGCGACAAGCACATGCCACAACAGAAGATGCAGCTGCCACTTTAATCCCTAGGGCCAAAGCTTCAAAATGATGCTTGAGGAGCAAATCCACTTTGCAGTCCTATGGATCTTTTAACATCACCCCTCCATCACTAAGAAGATATAGTGACCTCCGACACCAGCGAATCCACTTGCAGGTGAACAAACAGCTGCTGGAAATCTGGCGCCATTGGATACAGCTGGGCCATAACCACACAAAGGGATCCCTCTGGCGACTCCCAGTGGTTAATGACCAGATCAGTAATGACTAGATGTGAGGGAGGTCTTCCACCTGATCCAGTGTCACTACTACCTCTTGACCATTGTCCTTCACGGAAGCAGGCTCTGCCAGGGAGACTTCATCCTGGGATAAAAGTGGCATGGAAATGGACTTACTATCTCCAGTATGTGACTGGTCCAAGTCTACATCCTTATCTAGTCGGGGGGCCTGTCAAGGAGAGAACCCCTGCACCTTTGATACCAATGGTGCACTGCTAACAGATGCCCTTGGCAGCTCAAATAAGCATTCCACATCAAGTTCACAAAATATGGCATGAAGCCTGGTACTGGGGGTCCCTCAGACCCTGGCTGGTACTCCTGGGCTCCGTGGCTGATATGTAACTACGCTTGGCCAATACAGATTCTGAGGGTCCTAGAAGGGGTTTCTTTCCCTGTGGATGCACCTCTTTCAGATTCACAGCCCTGGAGGACTAAGCCTGAGGATCCCACCCCTTCCAAGCGTACTCTGTTATAAGTGGGACATCCAGTGCAAATCTGGCATGATACAGGGGTAAAAGCGCCTGAGGAGGCAAAAATAAAAAAAATAAAAAAAATAAAAAAAAGATTGTTTAAAATCTAAGATGACCACTGCCAGAAAAATTTGCACCGAAAACGATCCGTGGAGACCTCCCTGAAGGAAATATTCACAGGGAAAGGGGTTTTGAGGTGGGGGCCTGGGCTCTGGAGACAGAACCCTTCAAAAATCAACTTTCCCCTCCAATTTTCCCCAATAGGCTTCAATAGCATGACATCACTGTGGCATGTGATGCTTGCATGCTTCAGCATAGGATTTCAGCTGGAATCAAAGGGAGAAGATATCTGCCACACAGATTCACTGGACAAACCTGGTCTTCTCGCTGCCAGTTGGACCAAACCTCAACACCTGGAAAAGCGTGCTACAAAATTGGGGGGGAGGGGGGAACCACACAACAGCTCACTGTTGGTCCCAGCCGAGTTGGGAAGGAGCCCACACAGCCTGCACTCAAGCTCCTGACTGAATCAGGGATGCAAGCTGCTATGCAGGGGATGACCCCTGAGCTCTAAAAAATACAAGAGGCTGGCTAGCTAGATAGGTGTCCCCGAGGGGCTGATCCTGCCAGCAGCAGACTTCTGTGCAAATCCACATCTTCTTCCAGAGGTTCCACCAAGTGGGAACCTCTAGGCACTGAGCCTCCAAAGATCACTAAGAAAAAATACCCCCCCCCCAAAAAAAAAAAGAACAACCCAAAAACAAAACACACTGCAGAGCAGAGCAAAAATGCTTCTGAACAATTTGCTTGTAGAAAACAAACTAAGGGGGCAGGAGCAGCTCCTTGAGAAGGAGAAGGAAATGGAAGACATGAGTGAGTTTTCTGCAAGATATAAAACCCAAGTGTTCAGGACTACTAGATACATTGCACTAGAAACAAGCATTCAATAAGTGAATATACTGGTGTGCTTTCTTCAAGTGGAATGAGCCATTAAATTGCAGCTTAAAATTAGTGTCAAGATGCGCCATTTATAAATGTTGCTTCCTAATAAAAAACAAACATACATACACCTTTGAAACTAACAAAGCTTAAAGGTCTAGATGTACTGTGTGGGTCTGCACTGATCCGACTTTTTGACCGATTCAGAAAGAGCTATTGATGCACTAAAGGGGGAGGGGAGGAGATATTTTGGGGGTGCCTAGCATGGGAGTGGGCCTTCGGTGGCAGAAGGGAATGGGCATCCCAGCTGCTGTATCGCTGCCGCGTCGGGGGTGGGTGGGTGAAAGTTGCATTAGCAGGAGGGAGTGGGCATCTCTCCTGCCAATTTTCATTAATGGGGGGTGCTTTTTTTTTCTAATGGGAAAGATATTGTGCAAGTGTTACATGCATAGCATCTATGCCCATTAAAAAAGTGATCACTTTTTTTTAGTGCATCATAAGCCATGTTAGAGCATCAATCGCTCTACTAGTTTACATGGCATTTTAATATTAATTAGCTTATTTGCAAGGTCAGATCGCAGAAACCACAGTTACTTACCATAACAGGTGTTATCCAGGGACAGCAGGCAACTATTCTCAAAATGTGGGTGACGTCATCCACGAAGCCCAGATGCAGACAGCTTCGCAAGCAGACTTGCTTGAAGAACCTTAGAAAGTTTGCAACTGCCATATTGCACATGTGCGAGTGCCTTCCCGCTCAACGCAGGGCGCGCGTCTCCTCATTTCAGATAACTGGCAGAGAAGCCAACCAGGGGAGGTGGGTGGGTTGTGAGAATAGCTGCCTGCTGTCCCTGGATAATATCTGTTACGATAAGTAACTGTGCTTTATCCCAGGACAATCAGACACCCTATTCTCAACATATGGGTGACCTCCAAGCTAACCAGAATGGGATAGTGGAAGTGTTGGCAATTCATGAGAATAAATTTTGTAACACTGCCTGGCCAAAATGGCATCCAGACAATAATGAGAGATGAAGGAATGAACCGAGGATCAAATTTCAGCTTTACAGATTTCCTCAATAGGAGTAGATCTAAGGAAAGCTATTGAAGCCACCATGGCTCTGATTTTATGGGCTGTTACTCAACTCTGTAGATGTAGTCAAGCCTGAGCATAGCAGAAAGAGATGCAAGCAGCTAACCAGTTGGAGATTGTGTGCTTGGAAATCGGATGTCACAACTTGTTTGGATCAAAGGAGATAAAAAGTTGAGGTGCAGATCTGTGTGGTTTAGTTCTTTGCAAGTAGAAAGCCAAAGCATGCTTACAATTCAGAGTATGAAGAGCTGTTTCTCCAGGTTGAGAATGAGGCTTTGGAAAAAACACTGGAAGTACAACGGATTGATTGAGATAAAATTCTGAAAGAATTTAGAATGAGTACAGAGGACCACCTTGTCATGATGGAATACTGTGAAAGGTGGGTCTGCAACTAAAGCTTGTAGCTCGCTGACCCTGCAAGCAGATGTGAGAACAAAGAGAAAAATCACTTTCCACGTGAGATATTTAAGATGAGCCGAAGCCATTGGTTCAAAATGAGGCTTCATCAATTGAGCAAGAACATTGAGATCCCAAACCACTGGAGGAGGTTTGAGAGGTGGTTTGACATTAAAAAGATCTTTCATAAATCTGGAAACCACAGGATGAGCAGAAAGGTGTTTCCCTTCGATAGGCTGATGAAAAGCAGCAATTGCACTGAGATGGACTCAAATGGATGTGGATTTGAGGCCTGATTAAGACAAATGGAACAGATAATCCAAAACTGAAGACAAGGAGGTAGATTGAGACTCCTTGTGATGGATGGTGCACCAAGCAGAAAATCTAGTCCATTTCTGATTGTAGCATTGTCTAGTGGTAGGCTTCCTAGAAGCCTCTAAAATGTCCTGTACAGATTGAGAAAACTGTAGAGTGGCAGTTAGGTTGAGAGGTACCAAGCTGTCAGGTGTAGAAACTACAGGTTGGGATGAAGTAGAGACCCCTGACTTTGTGTAAGCAGAGAGAGAAAAACTGGTGAAGTAGTGGCTCCCTGCTCCTGAGTTGAAGTAGAAGGGAGAATCAAGGTTGCCTGGGCCACCGAGGAGCTATCAGAATCATGGTGGCATGTTCCTGTTTGAGTTTGACAAGTGTCCTGAGAATGAGAGGGAATGGAGGGAACGCATAGAGAAACCGATTCGTCCATTCCAGGGGAAAAGCATCTGCCTCCAGTCGGTGAGTGGAGTATATCCTAGAGCAGAACTGAGGCAATTTGTTGTTGTGGGGAGACGCAAATAGGTCTATCTGAGAAGTTCCCCACTGAGAAAAAAATGTGATGAAGAGGCGAGGAATTGAGTGTCCATTCATGAGGTTGTAGAATACTACTCAATTTGTCCACCAGACAGTTTTTCTCTCCTTGAATGTAGATAGCTTTCAAGAAGGTGTTGTGAAGGATTGCCCAATTCCAAACCTTCAGAGCTTCCTGGCAAAGAAAGAGAGATCCTGTTCCTCCTTGCTTGCTGACATAGTACATGGTGTCTGTCCAAATAAGGACTACCTGGACGTGAAGAAGATGCTGAAAAGCTTTGAGAGCATTGAAGATTGCTCTGAGTTCCAACTGATTGATATGACACTGACGATCCATCTGGACCAATGGCCTTGAGTACGGAGACCATTGAGATGAGCCCCCCCAAGTGTAGATCGAAGAATCTGTTATGAGGACCTTCTGATGAGGGGATATTTGAAACAATAAACCTCTGGAGAGATTGGAAGACAGCATCTACCAGTGGAGAGTTTGTCTCAATGAAGGAGTCACTCTGATGTGTTGAGAGAGTGGGTCGAAAGCCTGAGCCCACTGAGATGGCAGGGTCCACTGAGGGATTCTGGGCTGAAGTCTGACAAAAGGAGTCACGTGAACTGTAGAGACCATGTGACCTAGGAGAACCATCATGGGTCTCGCTGATAGTATAATGAGGGATGACACTTTGTGACAAAGGTGAATGAGAGCATCCTGACGCTGTTGAGTGCTCTGAGATCCAAGATAGGGTGCAGATCGCCCGTCTTCTTCAGAACTAGGAAGTAACGGGAGTAAAACCCCCTGCTCTGCTGTTCCAAGGGAACTTCCTCGATGGCACAGAGATGAAGCAAAGCTTGAGCTTCCTGAAGAAGAAGGGTGGTCTGTGATGAATTGGAAGGATACTCTCTTGGAGGAAGATCTGGTGGAATCTGGAGGAAATGAAGAGAATATCCTTCCTTGAGGATAGACAGCATCCAGAGGTCTGATGTAATCATCTCCCAGCGGTGGTAAAAATGATGGAGACGACCTCCAATGGGAAGGGGAGAGAACAGAGGTAGAACGAATGAGGTTATGCTCTGTATTAGATGGTCAAAAAGGTTGAGAGGCCTTAGGCGCAGCAGGAGTCTGAGATTTTTGCTGCCTTTACTGCTGTTGTTGTGGTTGTTTCTTAGGAGGCGTCGTGTATAAGGATCTTCTCTCTGTGGAAAACGCCTCTGGTAAGATGGAAGAGGCCTGAAGCCTTTAGAGGTAGAAGGCTTAGACTTAGAACGAATGATGGAAGCAAACGATTTCTCATGTTCAGACAATCGATGGAGTCATCAAACAATTCATTGCCTTGACAAGGGATGTTGGCCAGATGATCTTGAAGATTGGGGTCCACGTCTACAGTGCGGAGCCAGGCAAGCCGGCACATTGCCACTGAGAAGGCAGTGACCCTCAAGGAAAGTTCAAATACATCATAGGAAGATTGAAGCAGATGCATGCGGAGTTGAGTCAGAGTGGTAATCACATGCTGAAACCCTGGAAGATACTGCTGAGGAATATGCTTGAAATAAGAAATGAAAACAAAATTGTAATTCAAAACTCTAGTTGCCATAAGAGAATTTTGAAAAAAAAGTCAACCAAACTTATCCATGGTCCTGCCCTCTCTTACAGGAGGGACAATAGCATAAACTTTGGCAGGATTGGTGCTTTTCAGAGAAGACTCCACGAGAAGGGACTGATTGGATAACTGAGATTTCTCAAAGCTCTTGCAGTGGACCATCCTGTAACGAGATTCCAGCTTTCCTGGTACAGCAGGAATGGAATAAGGTGTTTCAAGATACCGCTTGAAAGTTTGAGAAAGAAGTCTATTAATGGGCAATTTAAGAGACTCCGCTGGAGGACAAGAGACTCACTGAGAGAATGGATAGAATCCCTCACAGGAGAAGAAGTATAGGTGTAAGACTCTGGAGGTGGTGTCCTCGACTTCAGAATTGGAGGCCTTGAAGAATATCTGTGCCTCAATGGATGCCTCGACTGATGAGAAAAACAGTGCCTCGAACCAGGCAGGTCTCGCTGAGAGGAACATTGAGGAATCTTCACCCTATGCCTCAGAAAGGGCGACGTCTTATGCGAGGAAAGAGGGCTGGAGGCTGGAGATCAAGACACCAAAAGGGATTGAACTCCTTGTGTCGCGGTATCTCGAGGCACTGACAAGGACTCGGCTCTTTAAGTAGCATGCTTATGCTCCAGATGAGACACTTTTAAAGACTCGACTCCTTGCATAGAGTGTGTAGAATCCTCTTGAGGCACTCCCAAGGACACAACTCCTTGCATAGAGTGAGTAGATTCAGCTCGAAGCACTGCCAAGGACTCGACTCCTTGTGATACTGCTAAGTGCTCAGACTGGACTGCAGGATGTAAAGTCGAGGTAGGAGTATGTTTGGCAAACATATTACCAAACTGGCGATCCAAAATGATCTGAATCATAGCCTCCAAATGTGACACAGAGATTTGAGGATCTGGTACATTTGGTGTGGCTATAGTCTCTGAGGAAGAGGAGGAAGAACGACTCTTCAACTTTGAGACATTGTTCTTGGGCAGCTTGATAACCACTGCTGGTACCTGACCTGGCAGCAAGGCAAGCATCTTGTCAGAAGAAGACTTAGCAGATTTGCTCGAGGCTGAGGACCTGCCGAACGAGGAGGGTTTGATTAAGGTAGAGGCCGAGGCAGAAGGTGGAACCCCTGTGAGAAGCTTGACTGGATTCAAGGTTGAGACCGGAGAAAGTAGATCGATACTGCCAAAGAGTTTTTCCACCTGAACTCGATGACGTTTGAGGGCTCGAGGTTGAAGGGTAGCACAGCGGGCACACGACTCCGGATGATGGTCAGGTCCCAAACACTGAACACACCACCTATGTGGGTCAGTGAGGGAGATTGCACCCTGGCAACGGCTACACTTCTTGAAGCCTATGACCGGCCGGGACATTAACGGAAAAATAGCCTCAGCGAGATCAAAGCCTGCAGGCTGAGGCCACGAGGCAGACCATGCCTTGACACAAAAGAAAAATAAAATTAAGGGGTTTCTTTTTGTTTTTTTTAAAATGAGAACGTGCAAAGAAACACAGCGACCCTGTAAAAAAATAAAACACGAGCCACGGTGAGAGAAGGCACGAAGTAAAACTGAGTCTAGAGCAGAGCGTCGAATTAGGACTTCTTGGCTCTGCAGAAAACTGAGAAGACACACACCCTGCGTCGGATGGGAAGGCACTCGCACATGCGCAGTGCAGCAGTTGCGAACTTTCCAAAGTTCTTCAAGCAAGTCTGCTTGCGAAGCTATCTGCATCCGGGCACCGTGGATGACGTCACCCACATGTTGAGAATAGGCTGCCTGCTTGTCCTAGGATAATGAGCGATTGAGCAGAAAACCCAGTGGTGAGCCTTTTCTGCATTGGGTTGGCAAATGCGATTTTCACTAAAGCTGTTAAAATAAGTTTAGCGATGATCGTTGGCTTTAGTGCATCTGGCCCCAAGTTATCTATAAATCAGTAGGTGTTCCTTACAGTTAGGACATGAATCTTAAAAGTTTAAGAGGTATGAATAAATTTCACCTTGATTTTCTGCTACGCAAATCCAGACCAATAGACTGTCCTCCTACCAGCAGATGGAGACGGCTATACTGAACATCTCTGATTTAAGAGCTGTTGGAGCCTGGAACTCTTTATTATGCTTGTAGAATGGGACAAATACAACTATACATCAAACCTGTACCCCAAACCCAAAAGGTATCTAGGGAAACATTTTTCAACCGATGTGCTGCAGCAGATTCGTGTGCCATGAGAACTCGGCCAGCTTAATTTGTGCCGAAATGAAGTACATTTTCTTGTTTCTAGCAGTCGGCAAGAACAGTAATTCATACAGCCTGCTCACTCCTACCACAGAGACTTCTCTCTGACTCAACTTCCCACTTCTGCATAGATAGGACGCTTTAGAGTGAAGGTGCTGGGGTTGGTGTGAGCAGGCTGTATAAATAGTTGCTCCCAATTGCTAGAAACAAGAAAACTTTTAAAGAGGTTCATTGTGGGGGGGAGGCATATCAAGAGACAAGGGGAGATGCCTGGTCACCGGATGGAGAGGGGACAAGAGAGAGAGATGCTGGAGTATTTGTGGAGGAAGGTAGGGAGAGAACAGAAGGTAAAATGCTGGATCATGTGTGGGGATAAGTCTTGCCAATTTTAGCACTGCATAAGTGTGCTGTGGCTCAAGAAAGGTTGAAAATCTCTGATCTCAACTTAACCCTCACTCGCACCATATTTTTTTAAAAATAAGTTCTGGTGTTTAGTGACCTCCTCACCACTCCCCCAGGCCCCGAAGACACCTGTACCTTCAAAACAATCTCAAATGTATTCCAACACCCTGTCCTGGATGACCACCTGCTTATCAGGTTTCCAGGATAGCCCTAATGAATAATGGGGCAGATATGCATATTCATTAAGGTTATCCCGAAAACCCAACTTGCTGGTGGTCCTCCAGGACAGGGTTGGAAACCACTGCCCTAGGTGAACCTTCATCCAGGCTACTCTCCCTCCACTACCTTCCTGGTCTTCAGCATCTCTTCCTCCAATCCACTCCTGGTCTCCAGCATTTCTCTTTTCCACCTCCGTAGTGGAGGAAGGGAAGGAACAAGAAGGAACCTGGATACAAAATACAAATGCAATGCCACCGCAGATAGCTTCTTAGCACAGTGATTCCCAATCCTGTCCTGGAGGACCACCAGCCAGTCAGGTTTTCAGGATAGCCCTAATGAATATGCATGAAAGAGATTTGCATGTAATGAAGATGATAGGAATGCAGATCTGCCACATGCATATTTATAAGGGCTATCCCAAAAATCTTAACAGGACAGGGTTGAGGACCACTATCTTAGCAGATGGCCCAGCACTGACTGCCTTTTGAAAGAGGCAAGAATGATGCCCACTTGCCCCTGCAACACCATGTTGAAAAATGGCAGTGCCTCTCCAACCCTATGATGCATCCCAAGATACACTGAACAGGGTCCACCTGCCCAATATAGAAATGACTCCCTTATTTGGTACTTTGAATACTTCCTATCAAAATAAAGGAAAAATTACCTTGTTTATCAAAACTAACCTGCTTTTTACACCCTAAGAGATTTCAAGATGGTGGCACAGAGGCCCAAGCGAGTAGGCATCGCTCTTGCCTCTTGCAAAGCATAGGGATCTAGGGATGCCATTAGAACATAACCACCACCATACTGGGTCATACCAATGGTCCATCTAGCCCAGGGGTAGGCAATTCTGTTCTTCGAGAGCCAAAGCCAGGTTTTTAGGATATCCACAATGAATATGTATGAGATGGATTTGCATGCACTGCCTCCTTGAGATGCAAATCTATCTCATGCATATTTATTGTGGGTATCCTGAAAACCTGACCTGGCTCCAGCTCTCAAGGACCGGAATTGCCTACCCCTAAGCCCAGGGGTTCCCAAAATGGGGTGCAAGATGGAATTTCAGGGGGTGTACCAATAAATAGTTTGTAACCCTTAGAGACGAGTCATCACTCAGCTAGTGGCCAATGTGCCTTGAGCAATGGTAGAGATATTACTTTTGTAAGTGGTATGGGGGTATAGAAAAGTTTGGAATAGTAAGTGGTTTGGAAACCACTTATCTAATCCATTTTCTAACAGTCTAGGTCACAGTACCTGGCAGAAACCCAAATACTGTAGTAGTGAAAACTTCATGGGGGTGGGTTTCTGACAGAGCTCAGAAAGAGGCGTTTGAACAACGGATTTGAAAACCAGCAATTATCTATATGTGTTAATACTGAAAAGGGTTTTTTCCTGCCACTTATCTGACTGCAGGAGGATTGTATCTAATTTATGAAAGTTACATAGCTGAGTATGCAGAGGGATGGGTAATTCCATATGCAAATCATGCACTGAGGGATGAACACTCAAACACTTGGGGTGAAATGTTATGCACATTAAGATCTTATATAATGAATGGGAATAAAGCTTGTGGGCTCAAATGAATATGGGGATGCGAGCTTAGAAAATCTGAGCCAGAATAACAGAAGTGGATATCTACTCCCCACTAGTTCAGAAGGGAAAAGACATAGTAGGGATAACAAAGCTAGCATGCTAAAGGAGAATCTAGAATCTATGAATTTGTACTGCATAAAGCAGGGGTCTCCAAAGTCCCTCCTCGAGGGCCGAATCCAGTCAGGTTTTTGGGATTTCCCCAATGAATATGCATTTGATCTATGTGCATGTACTGCTTTCAATGCATATTCATTGGGGAAATCCCGAAAACCTGACTGGATTCGGCCCTCGAGAAGAGACTTTGGAGACCCCTGGCATAAAGTCTTATCTATGCATTATACTGATTTGGGAGGTTGCTTCCTGGATGGGAAATTATCACTAGTTGACACAGAGCTCTTTTTAGAGCTGGTATGCTGTGTACCAGAAGTGTACCACTAGGGGCACTCTTGAAGAAATGGATCAGCAGCCCTTCAAAGCAGAGAGCTCAGGGCAGAAGACCAGCAGGCCTTCGGAGCTAGACTCAAGGTAAGCAGCCTTTGGGAGCAACTCAGGGTAGAGAGCTGCACAGGAACAGGGACGAGAGCTGCAAAGGAACAGGGATGATAGGAATCCTGTGGGATTCCCCACTTCCAGGGTCACGGGGATCCCACGGTGTTTGCGACACCTCGAGGGGGGGGTCGAATGTTACCTCAGAAGTGTGCCTCCTTTTCCTGCTCTCCAGCTGTACTTGTCCCTCCACAATGCAGCATACAGTGCACCCAGCATGCTACCCGCAGCTGACCCAGAAGCCTTCTCTCCAACGTCAGAGGGAAGGCTTCTGGGTCAGCCATGTGCAGCATGTAGGGCTTGTGGCCCTGTGAAGAAGTGTAGCTGGAAGGCAGGAAGAAGGTGGCTGACTTGGAGGGCTCCGGTAGTCTTGCGGGAAGGGTCATGAAAGTAATTGGGCCACAGAAGGGAGGAAGGGAGCACATTGGAATAAGGATGGGAGAGAGAGGGGGCATGAACTTGTGTTAAAGGAGGGAGTGCATTGGGACATGGGAGGGGCATGAACTTGGAACAAAGGCTGGAAGGAGGGAGGGAGCACAAACTTGGGACACAAGGGAATGAGGGAACGTATTTGGACACAGAAGGAAAAAAGAAGGCATGAACTTGGGATAGAGAAAGGAGAGAGGAAGGGGGCCTGAACTTGGGACCAAGGATGGAGGGAGGGAGAGAGAGATGTTGAGGTAGGGGAGGGAACAGAAAGGGAGAATTGTTGGGCATGGGTGTGTGAGTGAGAAGGAAAGACATGGGGTACACGGGGAATGGAAGAAAGAAGAATTTTTGGGCACAGGGAGTGAGAGGAGCGAGGTAGAGATGTATGGGGAAAAGAAAGATGAGAGGGAGAAATGTTGGATATGATGGTGGAGAGGGAACAGTGGGATAGATTGAAAGGGATGCAAGAGGGAGGGATGCTGGACATGGTGGTGGAGGGAATGTGGATAGAGATGTGGTATGGTGCTAGAGAGGAGTGATAGGAGAAAGATTGGGTATTAGGCTGGTGGGCAGGGATGAAAGATGCTACACATGGTCCACGGGAGAGTGAAAAATGTTGGATGGGGCAGTAGAAGGGATGCGAGAGATGCACACTGGATCCCTCTCCCCACTCCCTTTGCAGCAAGAGAGGGAACGAGAGAAAGATGATAGAGAGAGGAAGACATGTTGCACTTCGGGGTGGAAGAGACAGGAAGAAATACTGTGCAGGAGTAGGGAGGGAAAAAAAGGGAGAATGATCCAGGATAGAAGGGAGTGAGGATGCTGTACAATGGGAAAGAAGAGAGAAATGCTGGACCATGGTAGGAGGAACCAATGGACAGCAACCACTTGAAGAAGAATTTGCGCAAGACAGGAAAGCAGAAAAAAAGAGAAACTGGGACAACTTAATGGAGAAATAAAGCTCCAGACAACAAGGTAAAAAGGAATTTATTGACTGAAATATGTTAGCTTTGGGAAATCTATATAGGAGATGTTTTTGTATTGTATTCAAAAGAAAAGGAAATGCATTTCTGGTTTTATTTCTCCAATGCTGAAGTACTTGCTGACCCTTGCTGTAGCTGGTGGGGATCCCTAAGCACCGCCAGCTGAGGACCTCCTCCAAAGACAGCCAAAACGCACCTCCACCAAGTGCAGCAGTCGCTGGCAGCATCTGAGCCACTGAAGTGCCAGCATCTGTGACTCAGGGACACTACTGCTGCCTACCAAGCTTGGCAAAAGGGATCACCAGCCATCTTCAGAGGAAGTCCTCAGTTGACATAGCTTTAGGTCCTCATCAGCTGGAGTATTTATATTAGAGGCTCTGGCAGAAACCTGTTCACAAAGTATGTATTCTCCCCAATTAGTGTTCAAAATTAATAAAGACAACACCCACCTACCCTTAAGAGCGTCTGTGGATTGGGTGAGAATTTGGGGACTGAGTGAACATGGATTGGAAAGGAGGGATCTAGGTACATGGTCATGCCCACCTAGTAACTTAAGCTAAGAAGCTTTGGAGAAGCCTACAATTATGCTGTTGGCAATCAGACAAGAAAGGGGCTAAAAGGTTGGAAATGCTGGATTTGAACTGAGAGTTAAAGGTTTGAGAGACTATAAACAGAGTGTTTGAATATCTGAATAGTATTCGAACGTTGTTAAATTATCGCACTAGTGTTGGTTTTAAGTATGGGAGTACTGGAATTGTTAAAAGCTATTCCTGACAATTTGTTTATCGATTAGGCCTATGTACACAATGCAAATAAATCAGTTTAATTTATTAGCCAACCTTGTTCACAGAGGTTTTTTGGATTTTTCCTGGGAGAAGAGTTTTCCCCAGGTGGAGCCACTGAGGGCTGAGTGAGGGACCGATAGAAACTGCCTTCAGGGGACTTCAGCCAGGTCAGGCCCTGGACCCAAGCCACATTTCATGCTACTGATCCAAGGCAAGCACCAAGGACATTTTCAAGTCAGAGAAGAGATACTTCTAGATGCAAGGGCATTTTTTGAAGAGGTACTGCTGCAGCAAAATATGAGGGATTAGGGTACATGGGGAGGAGGAATCAGGTCAGCTGCTGGGGGTGGGGGGCACTTAGATGGGACCAGTGTCGTTTTTAAAAATTTAAAACCTCTCCCTTTCTGCCAATGTCTAAATTAATCACTGCTCATGCATTAACAGAAAGGGTGATTTTTATAAGTGCTACTGATTATTTTATGTGCATGCTCATAACGTCGCGAAGTTCCCGGTAGAAACCATGTGATCAGCAACTCTAATCCACGGCTTTTTTTTTTTACACCAAACCCCCCCACGTACTTATCGTGGCCACACTTCGCGCGCCGCAACGACCACCAACTCTGCGGGCAGGCTGCCTCTAGGTCACCGCACGTCACGTGACAGCATCAGAGCTCGGGTCACCGCAGCACTTAGGAGATAACTACGATAGCGAGACCTCCCACCACCCGAGCACTGACAAGAGCCCGAACCGCATCCTCTCCACCCCCCTTCAGTAGCGTGGGAAAAGAACAGGGAACGCGCAAAGCGAGCACCGTTATTTGCGCGCACGCGCCGGTAGCCACAGCAACGGCAATTAGCCAGCTCACGCGCCGCACTCTCTTCGCCCCACAGCCGCACAGAGAAAAAACGGTCGCCTACCTGCAGCAGCAGCTTTACTCTCTCGATAGGAGCCACAGCGGTTTTGGAGATAGCAGCTGCCACACCGCCAGCCAGAAAATCTTTGGCGAAGGAGACGGCCTGATCCATATCTTACCGGTCCTTTTTTTTTTTTCCTGCCCCCTCCGCTCAACGTAAGTAGAAAAGGACCAGGCAACCGTAGTTTCACCACCTAAATCTAACCTGCCCTTCACAGACCCGGAGGACGCAACACCATCAACGCGTGAGCTAAGCGGCGGGAGCCCCGCCCTCTGCGACCCGCTTGCCTTTCCTATTGGTGAAGCTGGGAGGTGCAGGGGGGTGGGGGGGGCGAGCCACCTGCCGGCGGGGGCGGGGCGAATCTGATGGGGGGTGCTGCTTAGTTTTCGTGCTCGGGTGCTGTTACGTCTTATTCATTCAATTTTCTATACCGTTCTTCCAGGAGAGCTCAGAACGGCTTACATGAGTTTATTCAGGTACTCAAACATTTTTCCCTATCTGTCCCGATGGGCTCACAATCTAATGTACCAGTCTCATTCTGGCATGCTGTCTTTATTACATTGATGTCTTCTATCCGCCAATACCTTTCAGTTCTAGGCGGTTTACAACAAGAAATTAGCTTTGGCATTCCCAGGGAGATTGCAAGGTTAGAAACATAGACATAGACGGCAGATAAGGGCCACGGCCCATCCAGTCTGCCCACCCCAATGACCCTCCCTATCTAGCTATCTCACCTTTATATTGTTTCTGTTTCTGAACTGACCCGTACAATTTTCTAAGACTGACGGTATTGCAAATCTGGGGCAGAAATAATTGTGAGGTGCAGGGGAGAGAGAGATATAGAGATCTCAAGACATTGGCCTATAGCTGTACCTACATTGTACAGTGTATTACAAATATTGTATAACATATTACCCCTTTCCTTTCAGGCATTACTGTTTTCTTTATCTTTTCTTTTACATATAGTTCACACCTTTTACTTCTTAGACACATTAGTTTAAATTATGATCCCTACATATAAGTGGTTCTATTATTTTCGATGTTAACATTTGTCTTCTTCCTTGTTGTATCTATTTTCTGTAACCGCATTGAACCGAAAGGCATATTGCGGTATGTAAATAAAGAGATATGTTATTGGCCAAGGAAGATAAGGGGCTGGAAGATAAGGGAAATGCAGGGCTAGGGTGGCAAGTCAAATGCGCGCGGACAATTGTGCTAAGACAATTCAGCGTAAGACACTTGCACGCAAGACAATTGAGCGCAACCAGATGTGAGCGCAAGACAATTGAGCGTAACAACAATTGCGCACAAGACAACTTAGCTTCGGAAATTGTGCGCAGCGAACTACAACACATGCGCAGGAAATTTTAATAACACAATCGCGCAAGACGTTAGGATGTAAGATACGTCATTGTCATACGTGACTGTGTTTTGCAAGTGCATTTTTATCACTATGGTTACCTAGCCTCTGGCTCTTGATAACACATATCCTCCTATCCCAGGAATCTCCTGCTAAAGAAACTCAGGGCTGAGATTTCCTTCCTTCCATTTAGCATAGTTACTCACCTGTAGCAGATGTTTTCTGAGGACAGCAGGTAGATATTCTCACATATGGCACGGATCCTGGCATGGACATGTACCAAAGTATACTGTTACTTTAAAAACTTTAGCACTGCCCATACCGCACATGTGCCTTCCCTCCTGACGTTGGCTTGCAGAACCTTCAGTTCCATCTAAAAGCTAAGGAACCAGCTAGGGGAGGTGGGTGGGTTGTGAGAATATTTACCTGCTGTCCTTGGAGAATACCTGCTACAGGTAACTATGCTTTCTTAGAGAAGGCCAATGGACAAACGGTGTTTCAATTGGCTGCAAATTTGGATATCAACTATGGATCTGCATTTGCCATAATACATGATGGCTTGAGATACAGGAAAGTCTGTGCATAATGGGTTCCCAAACAGCTTCCTGATCTGCACAAGCAACAGCATTTGGAGGTTGTGACCCAGTTCCTAAGACGGTGAGTAGTAGTTCTGGGTATTCTGGAGAGAATTGTCACCAGTGACGAGAAATGGGTGTATCATTGCAACCTGGAAAGCAAAACACAAAGCATGAAGTGGAGACATCTGTCTTCTCCAGGGAAGAAGAAATTCAAACATCAGCCCTCCAAGAAAATCATGTTAATCTTCTTTTGGACATGACAGGCCTATTGTGGTTCATTTTCAAGTGCACGGGCAAACAATGAACAGTGAAGATTACTGTGCATTGCTGTGAAATGAACTTAAACCTGCAATTCACAGCAAAAGAAGAAGAATGTTATCCAAAACAGTCTTGTTGCACCATGAAATTGCACGTCCTCATATAGCAGAAGAGACAGTGCAACAGTTGGATTTGAATGTCTTCCACATCCTTCTTACAGCCCAGATCTGGTGCCTTGCAATCATGCTGCAAGGTCACAGAGTCACCTCTGGTTTTGTGAGCAGCCGAAAAATTTCTTCTCTGCAGGAATACAGAAGCTAGTTGAACAATACAACAAATACATCGTCTTGCATGGGGACTGTGTGGAAAAGTGATATGTTCAATTGCTCAAAGTTACTTTTATTAAAGCAGTTAAATGTATTTTGCTTTTACTTTTAATTTAACCTTCTATCTAATATCAAAAATAGACCACTGCTTAGGTAGGATTCCAATTTTGTGGAATATCCTATATTTGGAGCTGAAATTGGAACCTGGATATTTACATTTTCAGAAGTGTTTAACCATGTGTTTTGTTTTTCTTAAACTTAGGTATGATTTGTGAAAGTTGGTCTTCTAATCCTATATAATAAAATCCTAGCCGCGCATGCGCACTTCTATCTGCGTGCTTCCATGATCCGTAGGTTTGTGGCCGCAGGAGTGCGCATGTGGAGTCCCCAGCCTTACACATACCTACACTCGCCGGCAGGACTCGCCACCAGCGCTGGATTACCTGCTCTACAAAGATGGGGGTCGTAGGAGGCCCAAAATCGCCCAAACTCACAGCCACATATTGGCACAAACCTCCCTCCAGCGTTGGCAGCCGCAGCACGCTAAACAGGCTGCTTTGCGGCTTTCTCCTGCCAATCCAATAACTTCCTCCCTTATGTGCTTGATGTTAGGACTATCCTCTCAGACGTTAAATTTAAACCAAACTCAAATTGGCAAAAGACTATACTTCCAGTGAGTGTGAAAGACCCGATATGGGGTGTCAGATATGACCAATAAAAGCAGAATGCTTCAACGGTCTGTCAATTCTTCATACATCCCCAATCGTTATGACTTAGTGATGTCTTTATATATTTTTTCAGTATAATTTATACTTTTTATACTCTTTATACTTTTTATTAAAAAAAAAAAAATTTTTCTTTTTACGTTTTTCCGTGCATATATCTTAAAAATATGTTAAATTTAAAGAACTTATCTTCGTTCCATTATGGGTGATAGTAGTGATTAACTTGTGTTCCTGCATTCAAGTCAACGCTCCCCTCTGCCAACGCGTTTCGCTGATCTTTATCAAGGCTGGGGGCTCTGCATAGTTGTAACTTCCTAGTTGTGCTGACAGCACAACCCATAATGGAACGAAGATAAGTTCTTTAAATTTAACATATTTTTAAGATATATGCACGGAAAAATGTAAAAAGAAATTTTTTTTTTTTAATAAAAAGTATAAAGAGTATAAAAAGTATAAATTATACTGAAAAAATATATAAAGACATCACTAAGTCATAACGATTGGGGATGTATGAAGAATTGACAGACCGTTGAAGCGTTCTGCTTTTATTGGTCATATCTGACACCCCATATCGGGTCTTTCACACTCACTGGAAGTATAGTCTGATGTTAGGACTGGCTTTGCAACAGTATTTTGAAATATTGTAATACTTTTATTATGTTATTCCCCACCTTAATGTAAGCATCTGTTTAAATGAAATTATTACTTTATAATGTGTATCTGGAAGTGGAGGAAATCTGTGCTGCTGTTAAAACAACATATTTAATGATGTGCTTTTATAATCCCAGTCTTGGATAGGAGTTTCTATAGTCTTATAGGAGGTTCTATGGTTCTTATAAGTACCTAGCGATTCTTCTGCCTGCTGCTTATAGGCAGTATTCTTTTCCCCTCTCCCAATCTTTGGTATGTCCCATCTTCCTGCAGCCTGAGCTCAGTTGAAAGGGCAGTAGCATTAGTGACTTGGTGATTTATTTATTTTTTTTCCTTTCTCTCTCTCTTCCTTTTTGTTCTTTTCTCTTTTTCCCCTTTCTCTTTCTTCCTCGGAAAGTTCATTTTCTGATTCTTTGGTGCTCATCAGAGGAGAGGAGCGGTGGGGTGGGAGGGATCTGGGGTTTGGGATATTATTGCTATACAGCTTTTGGTGCACCTGTGTGTTCTTTGTTATATTCATTGCCTTTCTTTCTTTGCCTCTGCTGTGCTCCATAAACCAATTGTTTCCTGTACACATGTCAATTGGACTATGGGAGATCAGCTCTGTATTTTTTCACACCATTTTTATTGGTATTATGGTCATTTCTTTCACCTTTGTCCTTTGCTACTCTGTCTGTTAGACCTATTTTTTTCTAATAAAAAAGACTTACCGTATTTTCACGTATATAACGCGCGCGTTATACGCGTTTTTACCTACCGCGCATACCCCTCGCGCGTTATATGCGTGAGCGCGGTATACAAAAGTTTTAAAACATAGTTCCCACCCCGCCCGATTCACCCCCCCAGCAGGACCACTCGCACCCCCACCCCGAACGACCACTCGCACGCGCTCCCACCCGCACCCGCATCCACGATCGGAGCAAGAGGGAGCCCAAGCCCTCTTGCCCGGCCGACTCCCCGACGTCCGATACATCCCCCCCCCGGCAGGACCACTCGCACCCCCACCCCGAACGACCGCTCGCACGCGCTCCCACCCGCACCCGCATCCACGATCGGAGCAAGAGGGAGCCCAAGCCCTCTTGCCCGGCCGACTCCCCGACCTCCGATACATCCCCCCCCCGGCAGGACCACTCGCACCCCCACCCCGAAGGACCGCCGACTTCCCGACAATATCGGGCCAGAAGGGAGCCCAAACCCTCCTGGCCACGGCGACCCCCTAACCCCACCCCGCACTACATTACGGGCAGGAGGGATCCCAGGCCCTCCTGCCCTCGACGCAAACCCCCCTCCCCCCCAACGACCGTCCCCCCCCAAGAACCTCCGACCGCCCCCCAGCCGACCCGCGATCCCCCTGGCGACCCCCACGACCCCCCCACCCCCCTTCCCCGTACCTTTGGTAGTTGGCCGGACAGACGGGAGCCAAACCCGCCTGTCCGGCAGGCAGCCAACGAAGGAATGAGGCCGGATTGGCCCATCCATCCTAAAGCTCCGCCTACTGGTGGGGCCTAAGGCGCGTGGGCCAATCAGAATAGGCCCTGGAGCCTTAGGTCCCACCTGGGGGCGCGGCCTGAGGCACATGGGCCCAACCCGACCATGTGCCTCAGGCCGCGCCCCCAGGTGGGACCTAAGGCTCCAGGGCCTATTCTGATTGGCCCACGCGCCTTAGGCCCCACCAGTAGGCGGAGCTTTAGGATGGATGGGCCAATCCGGCCTCATTCCTTCGTTGGCTGCCTGCCGGACAGGCGGGTTTGGCTCCCGTCTGTCCGGCCAACTACCAAAGGTACGGGGAAGGGGGGTGGGGGGGTCGCCAGGGGGGTCGCGGGTCGGCTGGGGGGGCGGTCGGAGGTTCTTGGGGGGGGGCGGGCGTTGGGGGGGGGGGGGGTTTGCGTCGAGGGCAGGAGGGCCTGGGATCCCTCCTGCCCGTAATGTAGTGCGGGGTGGGGTTAGGGGGTCGCCGTGGCCAGGAGGGTTTGGGCTCCCTTCTGGCCCAACTACCAAAGGTACGGGGAAGGGGGGTGGGGGGGTCGTGGGGGTCGCCAGGGTGGTCGCGGGTCGGCTGGGGGGGCGGTCGTTGGGGGGAGGGGGGTTTGCGTCGAGGGCAGGAGGGCCTGGGATCCCTCCTGCCCGTAATGTAGTGCGGGGTGGGGTTAGGGGGTCGCCGTGGCCAGGAGGGTTTGGGCTCCCTCCTGGCCCGATATTGTTGGGGAATCGGCGGTCCTTCGGGGGGAGGGATGTATCGGACGTCGGGGGGGGGGGGGCATCAGGCTTTCAGGATGGGGACAGACCTTCAAGGGGGGACAGTGCACGGAAGTCAGGGGGGGTGAACGGAGAGTCGGGACAGCGCACGGAAAGTCAGGGCGGGCGAAAGGAGCGTCGGGCAGCATGCGCGGTATACCCGTGAGCGCGGTATACCAAAGTTTTTGTGCATATCAGCGTGATTTCTGCGCGCTATACCCGTGTGCGCGTTTTATACGGGTGCGCGTTATTTGCGTGAAAATACGGTACACTAGTGACCTGGTGAGCAGGAATTTTGCAACCTTCTCTAGGACAATACAATGTGCTGTACATAAGAACATTAAGAGTTGCCATACTGGGACAGACAACGTCCATCAAGCCCAGTAGCCTGTTTCAAACAATGGCCAACCCAGGTCACAAGTACTGGGCAGGATCCCAAAGAGTAAAACAGATTTTAAGCTGTTTATCCTAGAATAAGCAGTTGATTTTCCCAAGTCCATCTTAACAATGGACTATGGACTTTTCTTTTAGGAAGTTATCCATACCTTTTTTAAACCCTGCTAAGCTAACTGCTTTCACTACATTCTCTGACAATGAATTTAAGTTTAATTACATGGTTTTTTTTTTGTTTGTTTTTTTAATCTTTATTTTCATTTTATAGTATTGACATAATATTAGTCAAAACAAGAAAATAATACAACTCAGTTCAAAGATAAAAATGAGACAATAGGTAATAATAAACATTTACAATTGAAATACAGAAATCAAAGCAAGATTTTCCTTTCTCATACGGCATAACATTAAACCCAAAATAATTTTTTACTGGTTTGTATCGTTAGACCTCAATCCATGGGGGGAGAAAGCTTTAAAATTGCTGAAATCTTAATCAAATAATACAAAGAAAATGAAGATGGTAGCGGGGGAGAACATAACCAAAAACCTTATACTTGAGCAGGTTGAGACTGAAGTTCTCTCAAGAATTTTAAATTTGCTCTTTAGCAGAAATAAATTTTGTCAACTGCTGAGGATCAAAGAAAATAAATCTATTCCCTTGATAGGTCATTACACATTTACAGGGGAATCTGAGTACAAATGTCGCACCTAACTGCAGAACCCTTGGTCTCAAAATAAGAAATTGTTTTCTTCTCTTTTGGGTCATTCGTGACACGTCTGGATAAATTCTCACTATTTTAGTCATAAATGGAACATCTTTAAACTTAAAAAACAATTTAAGCATCCATTCCCTGTCAGCATCTATAGCAAATTGTACAAGTAGCGTAGCAGTTGCCGGTATCTCTTCACCTGACCTCTCCAGGAAATTTGTCAAATCCAAACTATCAGCAGACAAATTCTGCTGGTTTGGTTTTTGAACAGATGCTCTGGTTGGTAAATAATATATTTTAGTGAGAGGCGGATAGGAGGTTTCGGAAACTTTCAAAACTTCTTTCAAATACTTTTTAAATGTATCCTGCGCTGAAATAAGTGGTAATTTTGGAAAATTGATAATCTGAAGATTACTTCTTCTAGTCATATTTTCCAACATTTCCACCTTAAAATTAAGGTTTCCACTGTCTTTTACCCAGACCGAAGCCTGGGACTCCACTGTTTTTATTCTAGTTTCATGTCCATCCACTTTATTTTCAACGCTGGATATCCTATTTTTCATTTCCAAATTTTCAGACACAACAGAGGTATAACGTGTAGTAAGTTGCTGCATTTGAATTCCCAGAGAGATTTGCAAGCTAGATATTGCTTCCCAAATTGTCTCTATATTGAAAACCTTGGGTCTCTGCATTGGTGTCAGTTCAGCACCCAGAACCTCTGGTGAAAAAGTACCTGGAACTTCAGCAGGCGATGAAGTCAGTGTCAGGAAATCCTGAGGTAGTTTCTGTCCCAGCTCCTCCGAATGCACAGATAATAGTTTTGGCTTCACCCCTCCTCCTACTGAGCCGACTCCCGATCTCAGCATGTCTGGAGAGCAAACACCCTGGGGCATTTCCTTCACCCTCGACTGGCCAAACGCCCCCGAACAACTCGGAGGACTTTGCTCTTCCGTCGATCAGTCAAACGCCCCCGGGTGACTCGGAGGACTCCGCTCTTCCGGGGTCAAAGATGTTGCCTCGAGGGAGAGCTGCAACGCTTCAGCCAGCGTGTCTCTCCCAGCCGAGAAAGCCTCTGGCTGTGTTAGCGTCCCTCGCTGAAGGAAGGCGTCCATCGGGCCCATTGCTGCTGGTAAGGATTTGTCAGGGAAAATCCGAAGCTTAGATTTTCATTTCACCATTCAGAAGAGACAGCAGTCAGGGAACATCCGTGGCGTCTAGCTCCAAGCACCCGCGGCCATCTTCCTTAGGCCCCCTCCCCCCGATTCTATTATGAAGTTTAATTACATGTTGAGTGAAGAAATATTTTCTCTGGTTTGTTTTAAATGTACCCCTTAGTAGCTTCTGTCAGCCTAGCTGTCGCTACCATTCAGCATTTTTAGTTGGCATTACTTATGTCAGCGAGGCCTATGGGAAATTATATCAATCTGACTCTGGCATGGGAATGCAGATAGACCCTGAGGGCAGGAAGACGGTTTCAAGTAGCCCTGACTGATATGTTTTAAGTAGCCCTGATTGAATCATGACTAGCTAAAAGGTGTTAATGTCTGATTAAGAGGGTGCTTAGGACAATGGGTCCAGGTGCATGGAACAAAGAAGCCAGAGGCTAATCCCATCACCATGCTTGCAAGTATCACACCCTCCTTAGCAATTAAATTAACCATTGTTTCAAACAGTTTGCAAGTTCTAAACAGAAAGATACTGGGGCATACAGGTTTCTATATTCAGCCAAGGTATAAAAGCCTCCTCTCTGCTCTATCAAGCTAGCTATCAATCTATCTATCAATCTGTGGAGGAGAGGGGTCTTGGCTCTCTTTCTCTCTCTCTGCCTTTCCCTGAAACTTCACACTTCCTTCTGGACTCTGTAAGGCAGGGAAATTGCTTTGCTCTCTGCTTAATTGTAATGCTTATAAATATTGCTTTTCTGTAAGCCTATTTCTATAATATATTCTTTATGCAATCACCTCTGGCTGTGCCTATTATTCTACTTCCTGGTGAAACTTCAGTGAGGGAACAGAATCTGGGACCAGCGTTTGTCAGTACGCCTTTCACTTAACCCCTACCACCATACATTGGGGGGGGCCACAAACAAAACTGACATTTTGCTGAGCAGTCTCTTCTCCAGGCTGAAGAGCCCTAGTCACTTTAGCCTTTCCTCATAGGGAAATCGTCGCAAGAAAAAAAAAGATATAGTGGAGTTCGAAAAGATACAGAGAAGGCGACAAAAATGATAAAAAGGATGGACCTCTGCTGGTAATATGTGACTGCTACAGGCGGCAGTCTTATCAGTGTAGTTGTCACACATTACCACTGGAGGTCCACAACTTTAATCCCTTGTCTGCCATACTTTAGACTCCTGATGCAGGTTATTTTAACCAAAACACATGTCGAGTTCAATAGAGTCGAGCATTAAAATTTTATGGACACCTCTGGTTCTTGTTTGTTCCCCTTGTCTCTGCTGTTTGCTATTTTTTTTTTTTTTGCTAATCCACCCAAAGTGATTTTATGCTGGCCCAATAAAAAAAAAAATACTAAAAACGTATCGCCCCTATTTTAACCTTTATATCTGTGCATTCATGCAGACTAACTTTACCCAAAGCATTATAGTCCAATAGTCCATTTTTTGTTGGTTAACCTTTATTTCCACGTAGAAAAAAATTCAGAAATGTCAACAAACTTATTCTGAACAAAAATAATTTAAAAAATATTTTTGTAATTTGTAATACTGTGTCACAGTATCTAAATAGCTATAATCAAGATAAAAATAAAACCAACAATAACCATTTAATTTTAGCTTTACAATTTATTATATTGCAAACTAAAATATAACAAATAAATCAGCACTTCTAGGTCATTTGTAGCACAAGACAATATAAAAGGGTTCATTCCTTAATAGCCAAAATAGCATCCAAAATATTTCCGGTGATTTTAATTTGAACATTGGTGAATCCATATTTTTGTAAAAGATGTTTGTATTCAGAGCCACTCCTCTGTTTGCCTTCCGTCATGCTTAGAGATTGCAACAGTGCTCTGGGGTTTCTTTTATCTTCATCAAGAACAATTTCTACCACAAGCAACAAATTGCCTATATTGAGTTAGAAAAAAAATTAGTTAATATTCCAAATATATTTTATAACATATATTAGCATGGGCATTCTGTTTAATTCAGTAAATATAATGAAGCTCTTTTTTTTTTTTTTGACCATGGAAAGCAGTTTTGATAATCCGCCTCTAAAATACATGCATGCTAAACCGTCTGGAACCAGTTTAGCGACTGCATTAAAGTTAACAAGTTAAATCCCTATGGGCTTCTGGGCTTTTGCCATGTGACAAACGAAAGGAATTGACCCCAAAATATCCACAAAGAAGAAAATCCAGAGAAAACCAAAAAAACTCTGTGGAGTGACGATGTTCCTTAATGGACTTTATTTGAAAGTATCAAAGTTCCAAAGGTACACTAAAATCATCCACATAAAATAATTCCATCCACATAAAAGTAAATCATCCACATTAGAGCCTTAAAGGACCTAGTCCGCTAGGGATACAGGACCCAACATGGTCCGCGTTTCAACAAAAAGTCTTCTTCAGGGGTCCCTGGGGTCCTATAAAGGTGAGTACGTGGGAAACAATTGTGTGGTGAGCCGGAAGTGAGACACTGCTCACCATTATAGGATCCCCAGGGACCCCTGAAGAAGACCTTTTGTCGAAACGCAGACCGTGTTGGGTCCTGTATCCCTAGCGGACTAGGTCCTTTAAGGCTCTTATGTGGATGATTTACTTTTATGTGGATGGAATTATTTTATGTGGATGATTTTAGTGTACCTTTGGAACTTTGATACTTTCAAATAAAGTCCATTTAGGAACATCGTCACTCCACAGAGTTTTTTTGGTTTTCTTTTGCCATGTGACACCAACTAGTGCAGCTTCACAAAAGAGGCCCTTAGTATCTGCAATAATTCATTTGATTTGACTTTTGTGATTGAGGGCCAGATTATCAAAACTTAAAGTTGTCTTTAGTGCAGTCGCTAAACCGGTTCCAGACGGTTTAGCATGCAAGTATTTTAGCGGCAGATTATCAAAACTGCTTTCCGTGGTCGAAACCCCCCCCACAAAAAACTAACTCAAAAATCAGTTCAAATGGTATTAATTTAACCTGTAAAAAGGTGTTACCCATAACTTACTGGCCTTTATTTCTCTATAGGCAATCAGAATAGCACATTGCCTTAGGCATAAACAGTCAAAAGGCAAGGGAGGCATCTTTTCAACCAAGATCAAGTCTTTATTTAAACTAGTGGTCCCAACAAGGATTCCAGTTTTAGCATATATTAGACACCTTCCTCAGGGGACACTTTGCAAAAAGACGCAGAGGGCAAATCACTCTTGTGTAGTCAAATGGTAATGCTCAGAGCAGTGCAAAACAAAAGTGAAAAGCTTTCATTTTGCACTGCTCTGAGCATTACTGCTTGACTACACAAGAGTGATTTTCCCTCAATGTCTTTTTGCAAAGTGTCCCCTGAGGAAGGCGTCCTCTATACGCCGAAACTGGGATCCTTGTTGGGACCACCAGTTTAAATAAAGACTTGATCATTGGTTGAAAAGACACCTCCCTTGCCTTTTGTTTGACTCTTTATTTCTCTATATTCAAGTGGAATCAAAACACCAACTACGCTAGTTTATACAAATTTTTCTAAAAAAAATTTACTTTTACAATTTTTCTAGTACATCTTTTTGCTCCAGGATGCATCAAGGACTTTAGATGATAAAATGTAAATTTTACAGAAATGATTATCCCCTCTAATTTTCTTGCTGCATCTTGGAATAAGACTTCCAAGATACAGCAAGCATAATAATAAAGTTAAGGTTTTTCACTAAAGTAAGATTACATAAAGATATATTTCTTACCTGGTTTGCAACTATCAGATACTTTGGTTAACAAGGTATGGAGCTTCTCATCAGAGCAATCATGCAAAACTCGAGAGAGAATGTATAGATCTGCCTCAGGAAGGTTGTCTTTAAAGAAGTCACCTGCCAGAAAAATGTCATTTACAATAAAGGTTTCCAGAAAGCACATTTAAACAAATAAAACCAGATTTTGGACTTGAGAAAGTGGCTAAATTTGATCAAAATGGTAATTTTTGTGGGTGTTGGGGAGATTACCCTATCTGGGTACTTCCACAATTCTTTTATTTATCTGCAATAGGAATTTTCATTAGGCAGATTTTGATTTGATTTCTGTGGAATATAAGCATCTTTATTGTCCTACTGTATATTGCAACTTGTGTCTTTATATTTGACATGGTCGGTTGATTCATCTGACATGTAGAATTTTAATATGAGGGTGTGAGATCTTAGGAGGACTCTTATAAGATTGTTCCATCCCCAGCAGCCTTACACTAATTTATGGCATAGCTCTAAGAGGTGTTTAATGTTATTCTCACTTCATAAAACTTTAATGCTGCTGTCATTTCCAGCCAAGGTGTGTGAGCAATGTTCCCTCTAAGCTGCATGGCCATACACCTCTTTTAAAGACCCCACACAGCAATTTAGGACTACCACACAGCATCAGCACTTCCCTCCTACCGCTATCCTGACTGCTTTTCTAAACTAGCAGCGGCAGCAGCAAAACAGACTGTCTTGCTTCCTGCTGGCAGCACCCACAGTCTCAATAAGATCAACTGCTAGCTGTGACCTAGAACCGGGAAGAGTATGATGAAGGGGTGTGACCGGCACCTGTGTGTACTAAGGCTGCGATTGCTGTGAGGGAGGCTGTTTTTGCCACTTGCTGCTTGTTTAGCGAAGCAGCAGCAGTGGCTGGGGTGGCCATGGGAGGTAGGAGATATGGCACAAAAAGCAGCAGCAGTCAGATGTCAAGTGGGGAAGAGACAGGAGGGAGATCTGATGAAAGGGGGAGGAGGTGAGAGAGAGGAAGACGCTGGATGAAAAGAGATGGGGGCAGACACTAGGAGATACTGATGGAAAGGGAGAAGAGTGCAGATCCTGGTTGGAAGAGGGGAGAAAAAGAGGGCAGATGGTGTCAGGAAGAGACAAAGATGGGAGTTGATGGAAGGAAGAAGTGAAAGGGGAGACGCTGGATGGAAGTTAGGGAAGAGACAAGAGAGGTGGCTGATACTAGACCGGAGGATATAGAAGGGGAAGAGAGGGGGAAAGAAACTGTATAGATGGAAGGAGACAGGATGGAGATGTGATAAAAGGGGAAAAGTGGTGAGAGAAGATGACATTGGATAAAAAGAGAGAGGGGGCCTGATGCTGTACAGTAGGGGGAGACACTAGGAGATACTGATGGAAAGGGAGAGAGGGTCAGATGCTTTATAGAAGGGGATGGGGAGTCAAAGGGCAGATACCATAATACTTGTACTACTTAAACCCCAGCTCTGTTTTTGTTTTTCAGTTGACGAGACTGAAAGCCCTGCCAGGCCCACTGTTTCATTCCTCAAACTCCACGTATCCTATCTCCCACCTCTCCTCTCTTTCCCCTGCATTCCATTCTCATTCCCCTGCCGCCTTCACCTTCTTCAGAATTCACATCCAACCCAGTATCTGCCCACTGCTTCTCCCAGTCCTTCCAGCATCTGCCCTTTACTTTCCTCCCTCCCTCCGATAACCTGAATCTCTTCTGCCGGCACTCTGCCTCTGCTCTACTGGCATTACAGGCAAATTCCAAAATTACAGTGTTAGCAAAGAAAAAGGAACAATAGAACAGGCTCCTGCCACACCAGTCCCAGCTGGTTTCTCCTTGAGTTTTGCTGATAGAGACTGGAAATCCTAACTGTTCTGGTCTTCAGCTCCAATGCAGATGAACATGATACCCTCTTCAAAAAACATATACATGATACATAAAACTCTAGTATGCCCGAATAATAAGGAAACATTTCTTCACAGCCAGAGAGGTGGATACACAGAGTGGGGAAACCAGGGTGAAAGCATGATGTGAAACTGCTGTAGTAACACAGATGGAATTTCTTTGCCATATTTTGTTCAGCTTTCTAAAGACATGCAAGTCATATACATGTTATTATACACACCTTTGGTGAATGCCACCTGAGCAGCGCATTGTCCTAACGGTTGAAAAGAAGAAACATTTTCAATGACATGGGGAAGGTCAAACACCGTAACCCTTAAGTTTGGGTATATCTGGACCAATTCATGTGCTAGAGTTCCAGTACAACCTGTGGGGGAAAAACAACATTGCTGAAAGGAAAAAAACCCCAACAAGCTAGTTTCTACATACCTGTCTCATAGATAAGTTCTATGCAATTACTGTATCTGATGTTTCATTGTTGCACCACTAGTGCTTACATGCATCTAGAAAGAAGTTAAAGCTCAGTTTTCTTTTACCATTAATACTCTCCTTGCACAGCTATGTACTGAATGACTGTAATCCAATTGTGACTCATATACAGGCCAATTTTCAAACTGCCTTTTTTAAGACAAAATTCACAGATATATTTAGAACCAGCTCAACCACTGGATCTGGTGAAGTTCTGGCCCAGGGTGCTGAAATCCTTGGAACCCCGAGATCACCTGATTCAAAGTTTTCTCCCCCTTCTCTCTCTAGCCCCTAGTCTGGCATTGCTTCCTCTCCTCCCTCCTTGATCCTCTAAACATTACCTTGCTTGCTGAAAACAAAGGCAGGCTGCTTTTGGCTAGCCCTGGGTCTACCTTCTGCTGCATCCCGTATGCAAATTCCTGTCAGCGGGACACGGCAGTGGGAAGACCCAGGGCTGGCCAAGCAACCTGCTGTGCTTGCTATTGCTACCAGCAAGTAAGGTAACGTTTAGAGTGCCGCGGAGGAAGGAGGGGAAGAGGAGAAGGAGCAATGCTGGACTAGGGGCTTGAGAGAGAAAACCTAGTCATAACCCTTTGAGCTGGCTCTGGATACATTTTATCCAAAGACTCTGCTCCAAGTTTCAAAGCGAAAGTAGTCAGGTACTTACACTTTGAAACTAGCTCAAACAATTGCATGTGTGTTTTTTTTTTGTGTAGGTAGAAAGAACATTGCTGGAAAATGACACACAGAATCGAAAAGTGCAGAACTACATATATACTTTTTCATTCCTGAGAATTCCTACTCTAAACAAGGCTAAAAGCACACGTACTGTGGAATTACACACTGCACCAGCAGATTTTAGACAGAGGAAATATGTAGAGATCAATAGTTAGTGGAAACAGGAGACTTCTTCCTTCTCTTTACAGAATGCATATTGGGATGCAGTAAACCCTGCCTTTGGAGAAACAGCAACTTTAAACTTCTAAACTCTAATTCCATTTCTAATTATAAGTCATTCTGGCCATCTCTAAAGGCGAAGACTGGTTTAGAGTTTCAACTGTTTCAGCAGAGAATTGGGAGGAACAAAAGAAGAGATAGCTAGGCAGTCAGCAGTAATAAAAGGATAAATAGTCACTGTGCAGAAGAAGCTGAGCTGGCCACAATTACTTAGGCCAGGGCTGCCCGTCTGGTCCTCGAGATCTATTGGCAGGCCAGGTTTTCAAGATATCCACAATGAACATGCATGAAAGAGATTTGCATACCAAGAAGGCAGTGCAGGCAAATCTCTCTCATGTATATTCATTGTGGATATCCTGAAAACCTGGCCTGCCAGTAGATCTCGAGGTCCGGACTTGGGCAGCCCTGACTTAGGCAATATTCTGAATACTGGTTTTGACCACTGCGGCACTATCTGTGCAATGGTGGGGTGGTGCTGAAGTTATGTGGGCACCAATGATATTCAATACCAGTCCTTGCATACCTAAGCAGGCAAGTTAGACTTTGGAAATAACTGAGCAAAGATAGGACAGCCAGGTATGCAGGTACAGTACTGCATATTGGTTGTAGCTATGTAACTTCCAGGTATCACCACAGACCAATGCCAGTGCTCAAAGTCCAGCACTGAATATGGAGACCTACTTCGCTCCTCCTCCATTCCAGCAGGGGAGAGCCGACGGAGGAGGGCTGCAGTCCGGCCATCGGACCAACGGTTGGCTTGGGGGCCCGTTCAAGCTGGACTTCAGTTTTGACTGTTTTGATTTTATTTTCACTTCTTCTTTTTAGTTTATGATATATTTTTTAATCTCACTTATTGTTTTACCACTTATTTTGTTTTATTTTATCATTCAAATTTCATTTAAATTTCTATTGCTTCAACGGTTCTCCCTCTGCATCTATTCTTATCTCCCCTCTTTTTTCAACCTTTCAAAGTCCTTTAGATCATTGTAGTCTTATTAGAATGTTTATTTTCTTATTTTTCTCATCTATTCTCTATTTTATTTCTTCATTACTCTACTAATTGTCATTTTTCCAGGTACTTTATTTAGATTGTGAGCCTTCGGGACAGCAAGGGAATTTCTAAGTACCTATTTTACTTATAATTTTAATGCACCCTATTTTTCTGTAAACCGTTTAGAATCCTGGTATACCACATATACCAGTCTGGTATATGTGGGCCGGACTTCTCGTCCCATACATATCAGACTGAACGAGCACAAATCGCGCCTTAAAACTAAAAACGTTCAAGCTCCTATGGTTGAACATTTCTTAAGTATGCAACATAATATGGGTCAGATTCAATGGCGGGTGATAGAAAGCCTTGAGATGGGAAGGGAGGGAGGTAATAGTGAACAAATGCTAAATTTTAAAGAACAACGGTGGATTTACCATTTAAACACTGTAACACCCCATGGTTTGAATGGTGAATTGGAGTGGGGTACTTTGATTTAGTCAGTTGTGCCGGGTGGAGGGCTCTGGTAAGAAATTGAGTTAAAACTAAATTAATTGAAGCAGTATTTCCACCTTAAAACCGGCTTTTGGTCCCGTGACGCTGTTGCCACGTTTTCACGTGAGTACAGTGCTCCCGGGTTAGACTGTATATAATGTTAGCAGAAGACGCTGCCGCCATCACTAAGGACTGAGTGGTCGTACGTGCTGGCGGCTTAATACTGGGGTAAGAGGGTTGCTGTTTGGGTGATTTCAAAGGGATGTGGATTACTTAGAGAGCAATAGTAGGATGTATTTATATTAATATAACTTTTGCTGTTTTCGTAGGGGGTTTTCCTTGATAAAGCTACTTATAGCGAAACATGTCGGTTTGACATTCCCCTTGCCAGAGGCCACACGAAAAAGCTAAGTAACAGCTTTTAAATATCAATCTGAATATTATATAAACTCTGATATAAAGCAAGAGTAAATAATAGAAGAAAGCAAGAGTAAATAATAGAACGTGATAATTAACATAACAACAGGACCCGATGACGAGTAGACACATAAAGCTTGGAGCAATGAAATGTTATTGAGCTCCAAGTGGTGCCGCTGAGGATCCTTGAAACTTGACTAAAAATCTGAAGGCATAAGGGTATACTAATGGTGGTGAAGTTGTGCTGCCATTTGAGTTATACCAAAGAAAAATGAGACACAAGACAACATAGTAACAAACCCGAAACTGATTTATAACAAATACAAGAAAATCTGAACAGAATTCTCGACTCTATCAGCAACCAATGGAGTTTCAAATAAAAAGGAGTGATATGCTCCCATTTTTTTAAACCAAAAATGAGGTAAGGACACAGATGGAAGCTGCTCAGGGTTGTCTTCTACTTGGCTATATGCTTTCTAACCAGGGGAATTCAAGGAACAAATCAGAATGAAATCCACCATTTCTTGAGTCAAAATCAACCATATACAAAACTTTTACCATACCTCCTAAGTCACAGGCAGATTTCACCTTGGAAAGGTCAAAGGCTGTTGCTATGGCTCTTCCTGTCACTTTGACAAAGCTGTGCATGGCACTCAAGCGTTGCTTCACCAGCATGTTTTGAGAGTCCTTGGAATTCAAAGAAAATGATGAAAAAACATCATTTAGACATATAAGTTTATGTGAAAAATTTAAAATATGAAATATACCTTTAATATTGCAAATTATCATATTTAATTCAGTTTCAAGGTTCTCTGTTTTCTTGATCTTCTTTCAACTCATATCACCAGGTGTTGAAGGCCATTTTTTTTTTCTTTTTTTTGCATGTAACAAGTGAAACGACTGCAGTAATACTGAGATGATACCTCTAAAACGATGAGCCTATCCTTGCGATGTCAGCTGAACAGTTTTTACATGCATGTAGTTGACAAATCACTGTATACCGGGGGCAATTTTCAAAGGGAAGGATAGGTGCTTATTTTGGAAATCTTCTTTCTAGTAGATAGGAATATCAGTCTTGACCAACAGGTTTTAGCCCTTCTTGACTGCGAAGTGTGTAGTGTGTAGAGAGTAGAGAATGACGAGGACAAATTTTCCCCATCCCCACGGATCTCTATCCCCATCCCATCCCCGTGAGCTCTGTCCCATTTCTGCAAACTCTGTCCTCATCTACACAAGTTTTGAACTCTTTAAAATCATAAGTGTTTGAGGCTTGGGACAGGACAGGGATATTGCAGGGATAAGGCAGATCTTACAGAGAATGGGACTGGATAGGGATATTGAGATCCCACGGGTATGGAGACAAATTTGTCCCAATGTAATTCTCTAGCCTTATTTACATATTCTTCTGCTTCACCTCCCCTCATTCTAGGCTGAGCTGGACCTCCTCAGTCTGTATCAAAGTTGATAGTCAGCCCTAGAGTGTATATAAGAGAGAGAGAGGGGACACAGGGATTCTCCCCGACACACCACCAGTCTGTTCTGTTCAACAAGGACAGTTTGAAATATAAACACACGTAACTCATAACGAGGTGGAAACGAATATGCCACCTATCTGTGTGCAACCTACATCAGAAGTTCTAGAATTTAACACTTGTAATTGTTATTCTATAGGAATTAAACCTCTTCTCCTCCCTGACTGTGCTAGACAGTGGAGGTAAACAAAGCATCTGACCATATAGGCATGTCCGAGACAAAGGGTTATGGTGCTCTGAGCCAACTTTAATGACGGTGCCCCACCCCCAAAGCTTAAGCTTTCTCCCCTTCTCTCTCAAGCCCCTAGTCCGACATTGCTTCTTCTCCTCTTTCCTGCCTTCCTCTATGGCCCTCTAAATGTTACCTTACTTGCTGGTAGCAATAGCAAGTACAGCAGGTTGTTGTGGCCAGCCCTGGGTCTTCCCTCTGCCGTGTCCCGCTGACAGGAATTTGCAGAAGGGATGCAGCAGAAGGAAGACTCAGGGCTGGCCAAAAGCAGCCTGCTGTTGCTTTCAGCAAGCAAGGCTATATAGGCATATCTGAAACAGGGCAGGCATCAAGACTGGTGTTCCTACCTATTAGAAAGATTACCAAGGTTAAGTACCTAATCTTCCCTTCTAATGCAATAGGGACATCAATTTTGATCAACGGGACATACCAAAGCAGTCCCTGGATATTAGAGTGGGACAGGTAAGCCTGCTGCCAGTATAGCAGAACCAAACTAAGAATCCTTTCTGGCTGCGACATCCACCCTATAAAATTTGGCAAAAATATGAAGGCTGAAGCATGTGGCCGCCCTACATATTTCTTCAGGCGAGGCTGATTTTTGCCTCTGCATAGGATAACGCAACGCCCCCTTGTGGAGTGTGCTTTCAAGATTACAGGAGACTGTTTTCCACTCCCGATATAAGCTGAAGAAATAGCCATCCAAATCCATCTGGAAATGGTTGCCTTTGACACTGGCCTACCTCTTTGTGTAGCCCCCAGGTGCATGACGAGATGATTGGATAGTTGAAACTCATTTGTTACTTCCAAGTACCGAAGGAGAATTCTCTGAACATCCAGGGATTTCATAACCATCCTCCTTCCTTGCTCCAGTGGGTATAAAAGCCGGGAGATGCACTTCCTGGTTTGCATGAAAACTCAAAACTATTTTTGGTAAAAAGGAAAGAATTGTTCTTAATGAAACACCAGTGTCCAAGATTATGAGAAAAGTCTCCCTGCAGGACAGAGTCTCTAACTCAGACACCCTTCTGGCTGAGGATACTGCTACGAAAAACATGATTTTAACCGTCAGGTCCATCAGAGATGCTTCTTCCAAGGGTTCTTAAGGAGCTCTAGTGTGCGCTTGTAGGACCAAATTAAGGTTCCATGTAAGAAAAGGCTGGGGTATTGGTGGATGAAGGCATAGGTTCCCTTTACAAAGCTGGACACATCTGGATGTGAAGCCAACATTTGTTTACTTGAATGCTCCCTGAAGCAGAAGAGACCTGCAATCTGCATTTTGAGTAAGCCCACTGCAAAGCCTTGAGACCCTCCTGAACAAAAGCTAGCTAACACTAATGAGATTGGACCCTTGGTCAGGTCCGCATGCCTCCGACCACACCAGAACTGGGAAAAACTCCAAAGCCTTCACATAAGCTGCTACAGTAGACTGCTTCTTCACTCTCAGCAGTGGCTATAACCATGTCAGAACAGCCTTTGCGTGCTAACTTTGTGTGCTCAAGAGCCATGTCATAATACCATAGCGGTCTGGATCCTCTAGGGCCACCGGGCCCAGAGAGAGAAGGCCCGGATGACAAGTGAGTCTGAGACCCTTGCCCCTCTGGAGGCACACCAGATCTGCATACCATAGCCGCCTCGGCCAGTCTGGTGCAACCTGAATCACCCAACCTTGGTGAGCCCTTATTCTTCAGTGGACTCTTCCTATCATTGGCCACGGAGGGAACATATACAGGAGTTCTGCCTGAGGCCAAGGCTGAACCAGAGCCTCCAGACCTTCACTTCTAGGCTCGTTCTTTTGACTGAAGAACCAAGTTGACTTCCTGGTGCTGGCTGATGCCATGAGATCGAATGTTGGGCACCCCCAACGTTTCACTATGTTGTCGAAGGCCTCCTGAGATAGAGACCACTCTCCAAGAATACTTGTTGGAAATACCATCTTTCAAAGATATCAAATCTATATACTGTATATATATATATATATATATATATATATATAAAATCGGAGGTATGTATGTGTGTATGTGCCGCGATCACGCAAAAACGGCTTGACCGATTTGAACGAAACTTGGTATGCAGATCCCTCACTACCTGGGATGATATGTTCTGGGGGTCTCGCGGCCCACCTGCACACGTGGGCGGAGCTACAAACAGAAAATCAGATTTCACCCATTCATGTCAATGGAAAAAATGTAAAAAGCTGCCATTCTCACAGTAATTCTAAAACGGCTTGACCGATTTGAACGAAACTTGGTATGCAGATCCCTCACTACCTGGGGTGATATGTTCTGGGTGTCTCGCGGCCCCCCTGCACACGTAGGCGGAGCTACAAACAGAAAATCAGATTTCACCCATTCATGTCAATGGAAAAAATGTAAAAAGATGCCATTCTCACAGTAATTCACAAACGGCTTGACCGATTTGAACAAAACTTGGTATGCAGATCCCTCACTACCTGGGGTGATATGTTCTGGGGTCTCGCGGCCCTCCTGCACACGTGGGCGGAGCTACAAACAGAAAATCAGATTTCACCCATTCATGTCAATGGAAAAAATGTAAAAAGCTGCCATTCTCACTGTAATTCAAAAACGGCTTGACCGATTTGGACGAAACTTGGTATGCAGATCCCTCACTACCTGGGGTGATATGTTCTGGGGGGCTCACGGCCCACCTGCACACGTGGGCGGAGCTACAAACAGAAAACCAGATTTCACCCATTCATGTCAATGGAAAATATGTAAAAAGCTGCCATTTTCACAGTAATTCAAAAACGGCTTCACCGATTTGAACGAAACTTGGTATGCTGATCCCTCACTACCTGGGGTGATATGTTCTGGGGGTCTCGCGGCCCACAACTCTATGTTGCTTGCTCAAGGGTGGGTTCACCCAAGAATTTATATGTTCTTGCTCCAGGAGGTGAAACTAAAATTGTTGTTTATAATCACGTTTTGCGTTAGTTGTATTGTATTCATTTTGTCAAATATTTCACATTATTATTTGAATATTGTACTTTTTATTAAGCTGTAAAAAAATACTTTCATTCACCACTATAAAGTATCTTTATTTGAATCCATTTACAGTGTTATTGCTATAATTAAATACCCGTGCAACGCCGGGGCATCAGCTAGTATTAAATACAAAAGTGTCTGGAAAAGAATGTTCTCAGTGGTGGAACTCCTTACTAAAGGAATTAAAACTAGAAAAAAAACATAAGAATAGTGTTACTGGGTCAGTGTTACTGGGTCCATCAAGCCCATTCTCACGGTAGCCAATCCAGGTCCCTAGTACCTGGCCAAAAACCCAAGGAGTAGCAACATTCCATGCTACTGATCCGGGGCAAGCAGTGGCTTCCCCCATGTTTCTCTCAATAACAGACTATGGAATTTTCCTTTAGGAAATTGTCCAAACCCTTCTATCCACTCTTATCACAACCTCTGGCAATGCGTTCCAGAGCTTAACTATTCTCTGAGTGAAAAAATATTTCCTCTTGCTTTAATATAAGAATCATCCAGGGGGAGTAATTAATATGGTGGAATTAGCTCACTACTTCACAATTCATAATTTTATTTTAAAGATACAGAGCAAGGGTGGGGAACGTCCATCCCCAGAGAACTATACAACAGTCAGGTTGAATATCCCTAAGAAATAAGTATCACATCAAATTATAAGAAGCTGTTTTTTAAAAATATCAAACTACTTTAATTTTCACAATAAGACATTTTATAATACACATCTCATATTTATCTACTCATTCTATATAAAATCACCTTCACTAAAACCCACATTGTTTCTCAACTTAGAGACTGTTTAAAAACAGGAGCCCTACCACTCAAACACCCTCATGAAATTGTTTCTCAACTTAGAGACTGTTTAAAAACAGGAGCCCTACCACTCAAACACCCTCTTGAAATACATTATACTTTTAATTTTCAAATATTCCATGCATGCTAATTAGGTACTTCCCCCCAACATGTAGACCTACCCCGTCACCCTCCCATGCCCTCATACCTTTTAAGATGAAAGTCCGGACAGAGGGATGCATACACCCTCCGGCCGGCAGGTCTACCATTCCAAAGTGGCTGGCCTTCCCCTTCCTTGTGCATTCTGGGATGCACTGGGGAGAGGCCTTAGGCATCTGGGCCAATTAGAGCCTTAGGCCATTCCTGGGGGCTGCCGACATTCTCGGGGTTGGGGTGGGAGTAGGAGGGAGTGGGCATCCCTCCTGCTGGGGACTTTGCAGGAGGGTTCCCTGCCACGGCCACTCACCTGATGGCGGCAGGGAGATTTCCTTGCCACAATCAGCTGATGGCAAGGGATCAGGCGTGATTCTCTAATCGGTGCCAGTAAGAGAATCAGGGTGGTTAGGCGGGGTTAGGTGTCTGTCCATTAGGGCAGACGTGATTCTGTAAAGGATGCCAGTCTGCGATTCTCAGCCGCTTCTTAGGTGACTGCCAAGACCTATACAGAACTTCCCCCATACTGCCTCCTATTTAGTAAGCACTAAGTTTAATATGCTAGCTGGATAACACGGGAATATCCGCTCTCCATCCATAAAGCACAGTTACTTACCGTAACAGGTGTTATCCAGGGACAGCAGGCAGATATTCTTGACTGATGGGTGACGGCACCGACGGAGCCCCGGTACGGACAATTTTAGAGTGATCTCACTCTAAGAACTTTTAGAAAGTTCTAGCTCGGCCGCACCGCGCACGCGCGAGTGCCTTCCCGCCCGACAGAGGCGCGCGGTCCCTCAGTTAGTATAAGCCAGCTAAGAAGCCAACCCGGGGAGGTGGGTGGGACGCAAGAATATCTGCCTGCTGTCCCTGGATAACACCTGTTACGGTAAGTAACTGTGCTTTATCCCAGGACAAGCAGGCAGCATATTCTTGACTGATGGGTGACCTCCAAGCTAACAAAAAGAGGGATGGAGGGAAGGTTGGCCATTAGGAAAACAAATTTTGTAAAACAGATTGGCCGAAGTGACCATCCCTTCTGGAGAATGCATCCAGACAATAATGAGATGTAAAAGTGTGAACTGAGGACCAAGTAGCAGCCTTGCAGATTTCCTCAATAGGAGTGGAACGGAGGAAAGCTACAGATGCTGCCATTGCTCTGACTTTATGGGCTGTGACGGAACCTTCCAGTGTCAGTCCGGTCTGAGCATAACAGAATGAAATGCACGCTGCTAGCCAATTAGACAACGTGCGTTTAGAAACGGGGCGTCCCAAATTATTCGGATTAAAGGACAGAAAAAGTTGGGGAACTGATCTGTGGGGTTTCGTACGCTCCAGATAGTAAGCAAGAGCCCTTTTACAATCCAAAGTATGCAGAGCTTGTTCCCCAGAATGAGAATGAGGTTTTGGAAAGAAAACAGGTAGAACAATGGATTGGTTGAGATGAAATTCAGAAACAACCTTAGGGAGAAACTTTGGATGTGTACGCAGAACTACCTTGTCATGGTGAAAAACCGTAAAAGGTGGATCTGCAACCAGTGCATGAAGCTCACTGACTCTCCTGGCAGAGGTAAGAGCAATAAGGAAAAGTACCTTCCAAGTGAGAAACTTGAAAGGAGAGGTAGCCAAAGGTTCAAATGGAGGCTTCATTAAAGCGGAAAGAACTACATTGAGATCCCAGATAACCGGAGGGGCTTTAAGAGGTGGTTTCACATTGAAAAGCCCACGCATGAACCTGGACACCAGGGGATGAGCTGAAAGAAGTTTTCCATGGACTGGCTCATGAAAAGCTGCAATGGCACTGAGGTGGACTCTGATGGAAGAGGACTTAAGGCCAGAGTCAGACAAAGAAAGTAAATAATCCAACAACGTCTCCACTGCCAGGGAAGTGGGATCAAGATGATGAAGAAGACACCAGGAAGAAAATCTCGTCCACTTTTGATGGTAACATTGCAGAGTGGCTGGTTTCCTGGAGGCATCCAGAATGGAACGAACGGGCTGAGACAAAAGAGTATCAGTCGAAGTCAGCCCGAGAGATACCAAGCTGTCAGGTGTAGAGACTGGAGGTTGGGATGTAGAAGGGTTTCCTGCTGTTGCGTAAGCAGAGATGGAAACAGAGGAAGAAGAAAGGGTTCCCTGGAACTGAGTTGAAGTAGAAGGGAGAACCAATGTTGCCTGGGCCACCTCGGAGCAATCAGAATCATGGTGGCTCGTTCCCTCTTGAGCTTGAACAAGGTTCTCAACATGAGAGGCAGAGGAGGGAAGGCATACAGGAATAGATCCGACCAGTCGAGGAGAAAAGCATCCGCTGCCAGACGGTGCGGAGAGTAAAGTCTGGAGCAGAATAGGGGCAGCTGATGATTGTGAGGAGCTGCAAAGAGGTCTATCTGCGGAGTGCCCCATTGAGTGAAGATAGACTGTAGAGTTACAGGATCGAGTGTCCATTCGTGAGGTTGGAGAATTCTGCTGAGTTTGTCCGCTAAAGAATTCTGTGCCCCCTGAATGTATATAGCTTTCAGGAAGAGATGGTGATCTATGGCCCAAGTCCAGATCTTTTGGGCTTCCTGGCATAAAAGGCGAGAGCCTGTCCCACCCTGTTTGTTGATGTAGTACATCGCAACCTGATTGTCTGTGCACAACAGAAGGACCTGAGGAAAGAGAAGATGTTGGAAGGCCTTGAGGGCATAAAACATTGCTCTGAGTTCCAGGAAATTGATTTGATGCTTCTTTTCCTGGGCTGTCCAAAAACCTTGAGTCTGGAACTCGTTCAAGTGAGCTCCCCATGCATACAGAGAGGCGTCGGTGGTGACTAGTTGATGAGGAGGCTGATGGAACAGAAGACCTCTGGATAGATTTGAGGATACCAACCACCATTGAAGAGACTGACGCAGAGATAATGTCACAGATATGTGTCGTGAGCAAGGATCCGACGCTTGGGACCACTGAGTAGCAAGGGTCCATTGAGGAGTGCGCAGGTGAAGACGTGCGTGAGGTGTGACATGAACTGTGGATGCCATGTGCCCCAAGAGTACCATCATCTGTCTGGCTGAGATGGAAGGTAGTGAAAGCACCTGCTGACATAGAGACTGAAGGGTCTGAAGACGACTGGATGGTAGGAAAGCTCTCATTTGGAGTGTATCTAGGATCGCTCCAATGAATTGAAGTCTTTGAGTGGGGATGATATGAGATTTGGGTAGATTGATCTCGAACCCCAGAATTTGTAGAAACTGGATGGTTTGGTTGGTGGCCAGGAGAACTGCTTGAGCGGAGGTGGCTTTGATCAACCAGTCGTCCAGGTAAGGGAATACATGAAGGAAGTGAGAGCGTAGAAATGCCGCTACCACAATGAGACATTTGGTGAATACCCTTGGAGATGAGGCTAGACCGAAGGGCAGTACCTTGTATTGGTAATGACAATGATTGATCATGAATCGGAGATATGGTCTTGAGGTTACATTGATCGGTATGTGAGTGTAAGCCTCTTTGAGATCGAGGGAGCATAGCCAGTCGTTTTGATTTAGAAGGGGATAAAGGATGGCTAAAGAAAGCATCTTGAATTTTTCTTTTACCAGATGTTTGTTGAGATCGCGAAGATCTAGGATGGGTCTGAGATCTCCTGTTTTTTTGGGGACTAGAAAATAACGGGAGTAGAATCCCTGCCCCTTTTGATCTAGAGGAACTTCTTCTATAGCGTTCAGAAGGAGGAGGGATTGGACCTCCTGAATAAGGAGGGCCGATTGAGGACTGTTCAAAGCAGACTCTTTTGGCAGGCTTTGAGGTGGAAGAGTCTGAAAGTTGAGAGAGTAGCCGTGGCGGATGATGTTGAGGACCCATTGGTCCGACGTGATTACTTCCCACCGGCTGAGGAACAGAGAAAGTCGACCTCCTATAGGCTGAGGCAGGAGAGCAGGAATAGGGATACTGGCTATACTGTGGAGAATGAAGTCAAAAGGGCTGTGACTTCTGCTGAGGAGGTTGTTTCACAGATTGTTGTTGCTGCTGCTGTCTGGGAGGCTGACGTTGTTGTTGCCTCTGACGCCTGGGTTGCTGAGCAGTGGTAGGTAGTGGACGAGCTGTGAAGCGGCGCTGATAGGCCGACTGCTGTCTATATGGTTTTGGCGGAGGAGGCTTCTTTTTATTTTTAAGCAGGGTATCCCAGCGCGTCTCATGAGCAGAGAGCTTTTGTGTGGTTGAGTCCATGGAATCCCCAAAGAGCTCATCCCCTAGGCACGGGGCGTTGGCTAACCGATCTTGATGGTTAACATCAAGCTCGGATACCCGAAGCCAGGCCAAACGGCGCATAGCCACCGACATTGCTGTCGCTCTGGATGTAAGTTCAAAGGTGTCATATATGGATCTAACCATAAACTTACGTAACTGGAAAAGAGACGACAGGCAGGTGTGAAAAGAATGATGTTTTCGTGAAGGAAGATACTTTTCGAAAGAAGCCATGGTGGTAAGGAGATGCTTTAAATAAAAAGAGAAATGAAAAGCATAATTACTAGCCCTATTTGCTAACATAGCATTTTGGTAGAGCCTCTTACCAAATTTATCCATGGCCCTTCCTTCTCTGCCAGGAGGGACAGATGCATATACACTGGCTCCTGAAGTCTTTTTAAGGGTGGATTCGACAAATAAGGATTCGTGTGGAAGTTGAGGTTTGTCGAACCCAGGAATGGGAATTACTTTATATAGAGAATCCAGTTTACGTGGGGCCCCTGGGACAGTTAAAGGAGTCTCTAAATTCTTATAGAAAGTTTCCCTCAAGATGTCATGAAGGGGAAGTTTCAAAAATTCCTTTGGAGGCTGGTCAAAATCAAGGGCATCCAAAAAAGCTTTAGACTTTTTGGATTCAGCCTCCAAAGGAATGGACAAGGATTCACACATCTCTTTCAAAAAACAGGAGAAAGAGGAAGTGACCTGTTTGGAGGATGGGTCAGGGACAGCCGAATCCTCCTCCTCTGAGGAACATTCGCCTTCAGAAAGAAAGGGTTCCTCTGAGTCTCCCCACAGATCAGGGTCCCTGACATGGGAAGAATGGTCCCGAGACTCAGGTGTCGACATTTGCATGTGTCGGGTTTTGCGCACCGACTTACCCGACCTCATCGATACCGCGTCAGGAGATGTTATCGGTCGCACCGGTGCCGAAGTCTGTACCGATTGATGGTGAGCTCTCGGCTCCGGTGCAAGGACTGGCATCGATACCGATGAGGTTAGGTGAAGCGGTACCGAAATAGTGGAAGCGGGTAACACAGGTTCCACAATCGGCATCGATACGGGTTGTTCCACAACCGGTACCGATAGCTCGGTGCGGGCCGGCACCGGAAGGTTCGGTGTCATGATAGCAGGAAGGAGCCGTTCTAATTGCTCCTTAAGCTGCACCTGAAGGATGGCCGTAATGTGGTCATCAAGGGATGGCACCGGTACCGCTTTTTTCTTCTGCGGTACCTGCGGTGCCGCTCGACGCCCCGGAGATGAGGAGCCCGATGTCGAGGGACTCACCTCTATAGGGGCGGAGCGCTTCCGCTGGCGTCTTACAGGCGGCAGGATTGGACTCACTGCACTCGAGGCCGGAAGACGTTCCAGCGGGGAAGGCTTCTTAGCCGGCTTACCTGACTGTTGAGACGCCGGTGTGGAATCACGCGGCGTCGAAGACGAGGGTGCCGACTGAATCGGTGCCGAAGCCGGAGTCGAAGGAACGGGGTCGGACATCTCGGCACCGAACAGTAATCGCTGCTGTATTTGGCGATTTTTTAATGTCCGTTTTTTTAGAGTGGCACAGCGGGTGCAAGTGGAGGCCTGATGCTCAGGACCCAAACACTGTAAACACCAGTTGTGTGGGTCCGTGAGTGATATAGGCCTAGCACACCGCTGGCACTTTTTAAAACCCGGTTGAGGGGGCATGAAAGGAAAAACGGCTTCCGCCAAATCGAAGGCCGAGGCTTCGATGGTGGCAGAAGGCCCCGCCGGGGAAAATCAAATTAAGAAAAGAAAAAATTGTTTTTTTGTTTTTTTTTTACGAAAAAGAAAAAAGAAACGAAATAAGGCCAATTAGCCAAAAGTTTACGCGAGCGGGAAGGCAATAGAAAAAAAGTTTCAACAGCCGTTGAAAAAAACGCGTCTTCTTAGCTCCGCGGAAACTAAGAAACTGAGGGACCGCGCGCCTCTGTCGGGCGGGAAGGCACTCGCGCGTGCGCGGTGCGGCCGAGCTAGAACTTTCTAAAAGTTCTTAGAGTGAGATCACTCTAAAATTGTCCGTACCGGGGCTCCGTCGGTGCCGTCACCCATCAGTCAAGAATATGCTGCCTGCTTGTCCTGGGATAACAAGCCCCCTCTGAAAAATATTTTTTAAAATAGGTAGGACATGGCTTAGCATATGCAAATAGGCAAATGAGTGCAAACTACTAATGCATTCTGCGGTAGCCTGTTGGATGTGCTAATCATGTGTTAAGGACTTAACGCCCTTTTACAAAAGGACCCATAAGTTTAACGAAAGAAGTAGGCTGTTATTTGTAGATTCCGTGATTGGTCTCCATTATAAAGTTTTCAAACTGTAGTAGCTCTCTATTACCTGGAGCAAGTGCTCATGATTTTTGCAAAAGGTCCCATGGTGAAGTGTAGTTCCTTCTTTAACAGCTGCGTCCAGGTTTGTGAAGAATGGCCAAACATGGTCATTACAGTACATAACGTAGTCATGAAGGGAATATTTGCTGTCTGTCACCAGATAGGTGTTTGCTAAATCTGTATTGCTATAAGCTTAAAAAGAAGACAAGACATATACAATTCAAAGAAAGGGGAATTATGAAGATGTTACAATCTATTACGTATATACCATATATTCCCCTAGCCCAGGGGTAGGCAATTCTGGTCCTCGAGAGCCGGAGCCAGGTCAGGTTTTCAGGATATCCACCATGAATAGGTATGAGATGGATTTGCATGCACTGCCTCTTTGAGGTGCAAATCTATCTCATGCATATTTATTGTGGATATCCTGAAAACCTGACCTGGCTCCGGCTCTCGAGGACCGGAATTGCCTACCCCTGCCCTAGCCTAATGGTTAGTGCAGTAGCCTGACAATGGGAATTGGGCTCAATTCTCACTGCAGCTGCTTGTGACACTGGGCCAAGTCACTTAACCCTCCTCTCCCCAGGTACAAAATAAGTACCTGTATTTAATAGGTAAACTGCTTTGACTGTAACCACAGAAAGGTGGTATAGCAGATCCCATATTCTCTAAGAGATGTTTAACATCACCAAGACGTTGTTTTCTCACTTCTGCCATTGTGTCTATTACAATTTCCTTTTTGCTCACATATCTACATATTTTGTCAAACTTAAACCAGTTGTTCTCCCTCTCATGGGGAAGTTATCAACATGGGTTACTGTTAACATGTTAATTTATCCCAGAGGAGCAGCCTAATGGTTAGTTCTAGTGCAGGGATCTCAAAGTCCCTCCTTGAGGGCTGCAATCCAGTCGGGTTTTCAGGATACCCCCAATGAATATGCATTGAAAGCAGTGCACGCACATAGATCTCATGCATTTTCATTGAGGAAATCCTGAAAACCTGACTGGATTGCGGCCCTCAAGGAGGGACTTTGAGATCCCTGTTCTAGTGCAATAGGCACATCATTCTGGAACATGTGGGCTGTATATCTCTGATCGTGAAATCTGGTGTAGAGAGCCTCATTTTACATTTTTCTATTCCACCTCCCTTTACTCTGGGCTAACCTGTAACTCCTCAGTTTTACTCTCTACACACCTGATGGTAGGAGTCTGTCTGTCCTGCTCGTGGTTTTTTTTTTGCATTTAATTTGGGTTTTTAAAAAAAAATTTTGTCGTGAGGCTTTATAGTGCTGCAGAGACTCCTAATTTTGAGACATCTCTGTCTGCATAGAACACAGATTCTGAGGGCAGTAGCCTGTAGCCAAGAGGCAGCCTGCTTGGCCAGCCTGCGTAAACAGTCAGGGAGCTCAGGGTCTGTTCCCTTGGGAGCAAGGCTTGCTCCAGGTTTTTTCCGCAGAGAGCTTGAGCGCTGGCTGAGTGGCTCTATGTTGGATTTTCACCAGGATCAGGTGCCAACTATGGTTCTTTACCCCCCCCCCCTCAACTTCACGCATGAGTTCCAGGGGGATTGAAGTCTCAGTCCAGCTGGTTAGATTGAGGACAGTCTGATGAAGCAAGCTATCTGGAGTTCCAGGTTTTTCTGAGGCAGAAGTTCTCTGGCTGCAGTTTCAGCTCTTTGCAGCTCTCAGTGAGAAAGGCTGTGACAGCCTATGAGAGAAATTGAAGGGGGGGGGGTGTGTCTAAAAAGTGAATTTTAAAAGGTTCCTGGGGTTAGGGACAGGGTTCCCCAATTCTAAAATCCTCTTACTTGAATTTTTTTGATTCCTTATTTAGCACAGGCTGTTTTAGGTGCTATGCTTTCCCTCCTATCCGGACATTGCTAAGATGCTCATAGACCTTTGGGAGGACCATGAGAAAACTAGGGAGTCAGGTCGAGCTATTTTCGTTGCTCTAGGCGCTTTCGCCAGTACTCGGGAAGACCTTCAGTTCAGAGAGCTAAATATCCCCAATCCTCCAGATCTTACCCAGCAGTGACCCCCAAGAAACAGTTTTGATGCCAGTTCAGGAGCCATACCTCCAAGGATAGAAGGGAGGTTGTCGACTTACTGGGAGGCGTGGGTGAAGATCACATCAGACTGCTGGGTACTGGAAATTATTCAGGAGGGGTACAAGCTGAGTTCTTTCATCCCCTTCCAGACCTTTTGTGGATTCTCCAGCTGGGAAGCCAAAGAAGGCGGTCCGAGTGACAGTAAAGAGGCTACTGGATCTAGCAGCCATAGAAGCTGTCCCGGATGAAGAATTGGGCTCAGGCAGATGCTTCACATCCTTTATCATCTCCAAACAAGACTCAGGTCAATTCTGGATCTCAATGTGGGTCAATGCGTCTCTCAAGATACCGTGCTTCTGTGTGGAAACGGTAAAGTTGGTAATTGCATTGGTGGCGCTGGGGAAATTTCTTGCCTCGTTGGACTTGACATAAGCCTCTATCAAGTCCAGCGCGGCAAGAAATTCCCCCAGAGAGGGAAGGTCCCAGGCAACCTTCTTTCTGACATGTTCAGAGAGAAAAGGACATTTTTCTGAGTAAGATATATTTTACTCTGTGCTTTGGTGATCTAATGATTGGGGTTCAAAGGGAAAGTGGGGATTTATTGTTTAACCCCTCCTTTAACTAAGACACAGTAGAGGTTTCATGAGCATCAGAGCAGTGTTGGAGTATTTAGCGCTCCGGGTTGTGGTAGAAACCTCTACTGAGGTTTAGTATGAGGGCCTAAGACAGTTGAATTTTAAAAGTAAACTTTATTACCTAGTTTCTGTAGTTTTCTCCATAATTTTAAACTTGAACTTTCTGTCAGAACTAGAAACTTAACTGCCATAGCCTACTGCATTATCAGATAACCTCTAGAAGGCACAGCAGAGCCATTTTCCATGAGTAAAGCATGCTTTCTGTGTGAGCATTTCTTATTAAAATGATCCCCCAACAGTCCAAGTCACCTTGGTGTGTTTTTTCTAGAAGTCCAAGGGCAACACAGACATCAAGAAGTCTCTCTGTGCCAGTCACAGAGATGTTTCTTTTCTTTGCAACATCCATGGCTCTCAGCATTCCTCTTTCTTTCAGTATATCGAACACTTTTAGTCTGCATGCTACAAACAGTGCCTGCACAAAGAAAGACACCAAAATAGCCTTTAAATGGATGGAAATAAATCTGACCATATGTTATTATACTTAAGCAGAATTGCAAAAAGCAAGCATGCTTCACATTTGCCATTCAAGTGAACTGAGTCTGTAGATCTATATTCAGGGGCAGATTCTGTATAAGATGCCGGTCTCAGTGGCTGAGAATAGCACATCGGCCTCCTATACAGAATTGCATCTGTCTGTAAAATCAAGATGCCTTACCCCCAAATTCTCTAACCGGCACCCATGTCACTGGCTCTGGTTACAGAATTGCGCCTGCCTTTACAAAGGATCCCTTGCCATCAGCTGATTGTGGCAAGGGAATCCCCTATTAGGTGAGCCGGCAGACCTCCCCAAAGCTGCAGCTTCAGGGAGACCTGCTGGTTCAGCTGATTAAGGGGGGGGGGGGAATATCCCTGCTGCAATCAGTTGAGTGGCTGCGGCAAGGGACCCCCTGACAGGTACCCCCCCGAAATCAGCATGAGGGGTCCACTGCCTCCTGCCGCTTCCCCTCCCACCCAAACTACCATAGAAAGTAGCCCAACAGATGGAGCATGGAGGTTAGTTCAGGCTATACTACTCTAAACCAGGCAAACTTGGGTGGTATCTATGCTCAAAGCTACCGTTTCCTTTACTGCATTGCTCGAATGCATTAATTTGAATGCAATGTGCAGCCATGTATGCTGCACAAGTTAAACCCACGCTGAACTGCATTGCAGGATATAAGCGCATATTACTAGGAGAGCAGTAACTGTGCGGCTGAGCTGGTAGTAGTCCTTAGTTGTGTCTCGAAGATGGACTTCAGAACCCTTGGCAGAGCCATCAAGAGATGTGATAAGATAAGATTAAGGACATATTTACCTTTGATGCTTTAAAGCCATCCAGAAGTTTTGTCATTTTAGATGGAAAAACTATTGCATTGCTAGAGTTCTCTGCTGACATCTGTCCACAAGTATATGGAGTAGTTGAGCCATTTGCTCTATGGGTCTTGGCATCTGAAGCAAGATCATTAGTGTCCAATGTGTTGGTGGCTTTAGGACACTGAATGTGAGTGGAGCTCTCACTCTCTACATCACTGAGGCCTTCAAATGTTTCCACATAAGGTATGGAGTCATGCTTTATGCGTTGTATAGTGTATTTAGGGGGAGGATAGAACAATTCTGCTAACTTTTTGCAGAAGTGGTTCAAAGGAAACCCCACTACGTTTAGGAAGTCACCATGAATGTACTCAACCAGCATTCCTCCCAGGGCCTGAATACCATATCCACCAGCTTTGTCCCTGCATAGAAACCAAAACATGGAGGTAATCAGATCAGTGAAGATTATAGGATCAATTTGCTAACTGATCACATGCAGTTAAGCACATTTTAGTGAATAAGTCCCTCTGCCAATAACAGGAGCCCTGGTAAATATTGCAGGTTAGAATATAGAACCCCTATATATTAGCTACAGTTTTATTGTAGGAAGAAAATGAACGTGGTAATATTTTTATTGATAGCCCATAGGTCAGACTACATGTGAAACACAAGTGGTTAATAAATTTTATCTGACAATGTAAAATGTATGTCCACTAATTGACGAGAAACACTTTGTCTGTGAATACAAAGCAGATCATTAATGAAAAACTTCAAAAATCACTATATGTAACACAAACCATTGCGCTGTTAAAAAATATCCCTCTAATAGAAGGGGACAATATCAAGGATGGCTGGTTACATAGTTGGGATGAACACACTTATAAGATGGCAAGAAAATTTTGGGCTGTATTAAAACCCATCTTGGGCAAACTTTATCACACTCAGACAGGACCAATTGAGTAAAAGGTCCATATTCTCTAAATGTATAAAGCTAACAGCGATATAAACAAAATTTAACTGCATGCTCAAAAATGTTCACAGCTGTTCTACAAATACATCTCTTGCTCATGCTGAAAGATCTAGGGATCTCCTCAAATAGCTGTAAATACAAGAAAATCGTTCATTTCCATTTTATTCCCATTCTAGGGATGTATATGTTGCCTGGAATAATAGACGCTATAGAAGAAGGGAACTGTGAAACAGACTCAAACCTTTCCTGATCCAGAGGTTCATCAAAACAGCAACTTTCTAACTACTTATCAGTATAAGGGCTTTGGGAATGGTATCCCTCTCATTCTCTGGCCTAGGGAGGTGGTAAAAACCCTTAGCCAAGTGCTTTTTAACTCAATCCTGAAAGCACACCCAACCTCTTGGTTTTCAGGATATCCTTATGGTTCCTTCATTTTCTGCCTTTTACCTCAAAGATCTCCCAAGAAACCACCTTCAGCTACTTGGGCACCAAACTATGAAATTCCTTCCCTCCCTTTGCCAAAAACCCTCCCTTGTGAAGTTTAAATCTGTCCTCAAAGCTTTCCTGTTCCATGAAGCCTTCAACTTTCCCCCTTGCTAATTTCTCTGCCCCTTCTTCCCCCTTTTCCTCTTTCATTTGCTCTACCCATGGATACCTTGCAGAATCTTAAGTCTTAGCTCAAGGAGGACCTAGCCCCAGAAAACAGAGGTATCAATAAGCACCTGAATGAAGTAGGGATTCACCTTAAGGCCAGCCTACCAATAACAAAGGCTAGCTACTTGCCTATGGCAGCAGCCAGGAGGAGGGCATGAATTTCACATTAAAATACTTCACATTTATTTCAGCATTCCTAATCTTCAGATTCAGGGTGGGATATCTTCTGCCACGACTGTGACTTCAAGCTCACACTTTACAACTTATATTTTGCTTTTCCTTAGCTAGCATTCATAGGAATGGAGTGAGCATAGCCTAGTAGGCAGAGAACCAGGATTACATAATCCTCCACCGACTCAGATACAAACTTAGATTTCAACCCTCCAGGGACAGAAATACATACTGTAATCCAATTATAACATTCCTTGAACAATTGCTGAAGAGACACAAGCTAAATTCGTATAATCAAATTTCATTTTTATTTCATCTTTCCAAAAACTTAATTTTGTTCATGGCTGATCAAAGCCCCATGAATTTTTTTTAAATGAAAAAGTTAATTGCCAGTCACACACTGATTTGCCATTTTCTGATCATGGAAAGTTGATAAACATGAGATCTGGAAGAAATTGGGATTGCCACAGGTTAAGCAAAACCTTTGGAGGGAGGGTAGGCCCTCCCTTCCAATGATACAACTATAAAGGAGCAACATCGGCATCCTGGTGCTCCCCTTCCAGGTGTCCAAATGGCCCTAGTTAAGACCTCTAAAAAAAAAAAAAAAGCAAAGCACATACTACAAAGAAGCCATCACCAGTTCTTTTTTTTTTCTCCAGTTCCCCACTTCTACATAAACTGCCACACTGCAGCCAAACTCCACCTGGACAAGATGACAAAAATACTTTCATCTATCTTCTAAAAGTTAACATACTCATCTATGTAATTAACATAGGCCTCAAGTTTCCACAGCTCAGGAGGCAAAGCTAACAGATCTCACAATGAAACATTTAAAAACTGAGGTGGGGGGTAGGAGGAGAAAATCTGCACACTGAGGGCCTGATTCTCTAAAGGACGCTGATTGCGTTTCAATCATGAATCAGCATCCTTTAGGGAATCACGTCTATTTTTTCTAACAGATGTCTTAAATGTAGGCCAGCATTTTACGGGCCTACATTTAAGGCGTCTGATTCATACCTGTGAGAAGTGCCTAGGCATTCCTTAGGACGTTTAAGGCCACTTCTGGCATAAACCATGCCTACGCTGAACTTAAGCATCCGTAGGCGTGCATAGACACCTCCATATGTGTGCAAATACCACCTATATTGTAGGCATCCAAAGCTTGATGGATTTTTAAAAAAAAAGTGAATCCTGATTGGTCTGTTAACCGGTGGTAGGACGCCTACCGCCGACTATAATCAGGGCATTATTTTTAGAATCAGGCCCTCAGAACTTGTTGCTTTTATAAAAATCCTCATACCTGCTATTGGTGGATCCCATGTAATAAATTTCATATAGAGATTGTTGAATACCTACATTGGTTCTCCGCTGTCAATATATTCCCGCAAAAGCTCTTCAGATAAGTCTGCAAACTTGACTTTTGTCTCTTCATAAAAATCAATCACATCAGTCTCTAGTTCATTCTCTGGAAATAAAATCTCAGTGTGAGCCACAATAATATAGAACAACTTGTTAATACACATGCTGGTGGCAGCACAACCTAAACAGAGACATTTTAAAGTATGAAGAAGTTGAACTTGGTAAAAAATAAAAAAAAATCTCATGGTGTGCTTTTGTCACATTTTATTAGACGTGAGTTTTGAAAGCAAAATTTTAGCCACAGCCTCTCTCACATAAGGCAATTCTTTTTTTTTATAATTATTTATTTATAAGGTTTCAACATTATTTTCAAGCATAACATCTTGTACAGAAAGTGTGATTAAGATATAACAATTAAGCACAAGAATCATAAAGCATATGAAGAAACAAAACTTACTTAATTACACTCAAGTCCTCATATATGGTCCAAGAGGTAAAGAAAGAGTAATTTACAAAAAGATAATATTAATAATTAGGATCTTCTGTGAAACAGTTATTTCTTCATTCTCCAAGCGTTTTAGGGAGAGAAAATTGACTAAATGAGACAGATCAACAAAAAACATATTTTAAAGAGCGGTATCTGGGTCACCCCCGGTTTCAAAATTAAGAATTCTCGTCTCCTCTTCTGCGTTTCTCTCGAAACATCATGGAATATCTGAATGTTAAACTCCAGGAAGTCTTTAGATCTATTCTTGAAGAACAATTTGAGAATCCAGTCCTTATCAGGGGATAATGCGACAGTCAATAAGAGAGTAGCTGGAGTAGCTGCTTCTCTATCTGATTCTTCCAATAATGCAGTGACATCCAGAAGACCTTTCTGCAGGTCACAATCCTGTGTCTGTAAATCTTGAGATTTTGTAGGTAAGTAATAAGCCCTATTAAGGGGAGATAGGGAATTTTCCAGTATTTTTAAGACTTCCAATAAGTAACGTTTAATCATATCTCGAGGAGTAACTGAAGAAAATTTGGGGAAATTTATCAAACATAAATTGTTGGCACGATTACTGTTCTCAAGAGCCTCAAGTTTCCTCCTCAAGATAATATTATCTTTTACAATTAAATCTTGATTTTGTTTAATTGTGGTTACCTCTTTGTCCATTTTCTGAGTATCTGCTTTAACCAAAGTCAAATCCTGTTTTAAGGACCTAATTTCCTCTTTCTGGGTTTTTAATTCCTTGTTTAAATACTTTATTTGTGGACTAAGAGAGTTACCTAAATTTGCCACCAAGTCCCAGAGGGCGTTTAGGGTAACCTCTGGGGGTTTAACTGCAGAAAAAGCTACTTCAAGTGCAGTAAGATGCAGTTCTTTTGATTGTTTTACCTCCCGAAAACCTTGTACCTCAATGGCTTGAGATGTCCCGGCCACAGGTTCATTCAGGGGGATTAAACCTCTCCATGTTGTTCCCACTGGCGAGCCCTCTGATATACTGGCCTCTCGGGATGAGAAAACTTCCTCCTCGGGGGTAATCTAGTCTCATGGTGAGCTGGTTCCTTGCGGCTTTGGCTGTAGAGGCAGAGTCCTAAGGTCGGGTCTCAGAGTAACATCTAGTCCAAGGATATTCGCCGCGGCATTACTCACTGCCGGCGTCTCCAGCAAGCGATTCCCTGACACAGATGCTCTTGTTGAAGACATTTGAGAAAGTCGTCTATAGTAGCAAGAGGGGGTTCTGAGCGCCGTGAGGCTCCGCCGATGCTTTTCCCCCTTCTCTTTGGCGTAGTTGGAGAATATTCCCACACTTTTACAAGGAAAAAATAGAAGGACGATCAGGGGCGTCCTCACAGCAGGCAGGTAGTGGCATCCATCTTGGATCGTTCCCAAAGACCACAAGGCAATTCTTAAGATGTACTTTCACTTTAGTGTGGACTATCTTAAACTGTTCCCTCGAAAAGCTCAAAAACAAGAAGAACCACTATAGCTTTGCCATCTTTGTGTTTGCAGCAGCTCGATTGGCAATAGCACATTCTTGGAAAAAGCCTCAAAGGCCTAGTTTACTCTGGGTGCAACGTAAATTGAGTTATTTGCATCTAATGCAGACATGGGCAACTCCGGTCCTCGAGTGCCGGAATCCAATTGGGTTTTCAGGATTTCTCCAATGACTATGCTTGAGATCTATTTGCATGCACTGCTTTCAATGCATATTCATTAAGGAAATCCTGAAAGCCTAACTGGATTCCAGCCCTCGGGGACCGGAGTTGCCCACCCCTGATCTAATGTCTAAACTCAGAGCCCTTCATCATACTACCATGAAGCGGGATCACCAAACCTGGGACAAATATGTTAGTTGGACAGCGCTACAAACAAAAAATTGACCCTTGATTGATTCCACAGAAAATGCAAATAAACTTAGTATTGTTTTCAGTTTTCAATCTACGTATTCTCATATCAGGACTTTTAGGGACCCCTGAGGAAGACAGCATTGTCGAAACACGGACTGTGTTGGGTCCACAGCTCCCAATGGTTTAGGTCCTGGATAAATTTAAGATAGGCCTAAAGACTTTTCTATTTCGCGACGCATTCACTTCAGTTTAGTCTCTACTTTTCCTGATATTTTCAATTATTTACCTTCAAAAATTATATTTAAAAAGACTTTTCCCCACCCAAATGTTTATTCCCATTCCCTCTTTCTCCCTTTTCTCTCTACAATGTAACTTTACCCTCCCATAAACCTCTCTCCTCACTATCAAGTTTGTCTTGTTTATATTTTAATATACACTATATGTACTTCTAAATATTTATTATATTAATTTTTTTCTTTCTTACCTATATTTTTTTTTTATTGTAATGTAAACCGGCCAGATATTTATTTGATGGTCGGTATATTAAAACCTAATAAACTTGAAACTTGAAATATTTTATGTGGATTATCAAATTGTATATTTTTTAATAAAGCTGGACAGCACAACATGCTCATTCTTAGCATTGTCACTGGTTTGTCTCATACTTATTATTTACCTGATACCAGCCAGCCTTTTGGTGTGTCATTTTGTTTTCATCCTGCACCTTGGGGGGAAGGAGGGGGATGGTTAGTAAGGGGCTAAAGGAAGAAGGGGGTTTCTGATATAGACTTGAGTTCTGAGCAGATGGATTTTGGTAGCCTCGTGTTTTTCAAAAGCTTGTTTATGGAACCGGAATGTCTCCGTACTACTTAAATTCTGCTTTAAAAAACAAAACAAGTACCTCAAATAAAATAATGGAGTATCAGTTCTATATCTATTCTTAACAATAACTGATCTTTTTGTGATCTATTAAAAAAAAATATTAGATATTGATGCCCTTGCACTTAAGTGAAATGTTATAAAAGACACCCCGTTATCTTCTTCCTAATCCAAAAGACCAAATTTCTCCAATTTTTCCTTCCCTTTCATTTCCATCCTCATTTTCAAAATCCCCCCTCTTCAGCAAGTTTGCCCACATATCTCTGGGGAACACTTGGCAACACTCTTCCTTCCCTTCTCATGGATATGGTTAGAAATCAAAAACTTGTCCCCCTGCATTACAACACAATGGACTAAGCCATGGAACTACCCCAGGGGAGCTCAGTCTAAGTTACCTTTTCTGGTTTTACCCACTATAACTAATTTCTATTTCTCTCCGATGAAAGCACTGAAAAATTATAACCCTTAGCGGTCTGAATTGCAAATAGATCTCTAAAGACATTACAATATTAATTTACATTTATTTCTAAAATAAGTCATCAGGCAGGTTTACCATCACCCCCAATATTCTCTATATAAGGTAACAGCTAAAAGGTTGACAACAGCCAAGCTGAAGCATGTAAATAAAAGCGAAATTTGTCCTTACCTGCAAACTTCCTTTCCTTGAGTCCTGTAAAGGCAAGTCCAGATGAATGTGTTCTGCTCCCTGACCAGTAAACCGACTAACCTAAGAAGTGGTACAACCCTAAAAGCTTCTAGCTGACTATTCACAAAGGAGATCGGCAACACTTTTTATGAACTACCCATATGAAACATTATAAATTAATTCTAAGTAATGCTTTTAGCTCAACAGAACTACCTCATACCATAACAATATGGATGTTTCCCTGCTTCTGTCAAAACTTCACTGGCTTCTGGTGATTTCTAGGATTCACTTTAAGTGTACCTGCCTAATATTCAAGATCCTACATAGCATTCTTCCCCCCCCCCCCCAATTCCACTATCCTAGAATTCTTTGAGACCTGACACTACCAGATCCGCCCACAAACTTTAAACTATCTTTCCCCTCATTAAAGGCGTCCTGTATGCAGGTAAATTAGGGAAATCCCTTTTCTTCAAATTCACTGAGCTTTGTAATAACCTCCCTGCCCCGTTGCGGAACCTAGGTTCATTCCAATTATTCCGAAACCAACTGAAAACCTGGCTTTTCTCCAAAACATAAAGCTATCTATTTAAAAACATAAAGCTAGCTATCCTCTTCATAACCCCTAATTTCTTATTATGTCCTTCCCTCATTTATTGAATTACCTGTAAACCGTGCTGAGCTCTATCTTTATGGAGATGATGCGGTATACAAACTTAAGGTTTAGTTTACTTTAGTTTTAGTGTGATCAGAAAGAGAAACATTATAGCATCATATTTAAAAAAAAAGGAAACATTATATAGCATCATTATAGTAGAACATGAACAAATTTCACCTGCCACGCCGTCTTGCTAGACCAGTTTAGAAAAGTGGAAAGCACTGAAGCTCTAAGGACCCTGGATGGCAGGAAGACTAGGCCACAATAGACACTAGGCTCCCAAGGTGGGATTCCTTGCTATTTATCGTAAACTATGGCAATCTATTGACCGCTTAGAACTCTGCGGTCTGAGGGTGCGATACGATTGTCGTTGATGGACTTCTCAAAAGTGCATTATGAGAATACGAGAGCCTCGGCTATCTCCATCATAGGAGTAACCGTGAAACAAATTAACTGGACCGCAAAGAGCCTCTGTCTGATATTTAGAAGTTTAAGAAATGCTCAAGACTACTCTTTTTATAGAAGCATTCCAATGAATGATGTTTCCGGTTTTTTTATTTATTATGGAGAGCTGTGAATTAATTGTTTGCAATCTTTGATGTTTGTACAAGTCTTATATGTTCTGTTTTATGTATGTCACTATTTGTAAAGCTGCCTAGGAATAAGCTGTTGAGAAATCTTTTAAATAAATCCTGTCTGCCTTTAAACATCACAGAGACCATCAAATGTGAGTATTGTGCTGCCCAAAGGAATAACTTGTTTCTAACATTGAGTACTAAGGCCCTGGATATTCTCAGAAGTGGAGCTCATTCTTTTTTCAAAGTAGACGCCCATCTTCCAGATCTAGAATGCAGAGTAGCTGGCACAGACCCAGTCTGTGCTGACCACCAAGTAAGAGGATTCAATTGTCATTGCATCCCATAAGAGATATTGCAAAATTAGAACAGGTACAAAGAAAGGCAACAAAAATGTTAAGGGAATGGGATTATTTCCCTATAAGGAAAGGCTAAAGAGGCTGGAGCTCTTCAAGCTCGAAGAGATGGCTGAGGAGAGATATAATAGAGTCTATAACGTACTGAGTAGAGTGGAATGGGTAGAAGTAAATTGCTTGTTTACTCTTTCCAAAAATAGAAGGATGGGGCACACAATGAAGCTACTAAGTAATACATTTAGAACAAATTGGAGAAAGTATTTCTTCATAAACATGTAACTAAACTCTGGAATTTATTACCAGAAAATGTGGTAAAGGTGGTTAGCATAATAGAGTTAAAAAAATAAAAATAAAGATTTCGAGAAGTTCCTAAAAGAAAAAGTTCATAATCCACTGCTTCTACCTTGGAAAAGCAGCATAAAATCTATTTCATTCATTTGGGATCTTGCCAAGTACTTGTGACCTGATTGTCCACTGTTGGGAACAGGACACTGTGCTTGATGTACCTTTGATCTGTCCCAGGATGATGATGCAGTATGTGAGGACATAAGAACATAACTTAATTTCTCAGCACTGAAATCCATGAATACGAAATCCACAAACACACCCTTAGGAAAGGAGACCAGGCCAGGGCAGATCTCTGCCAAGCCAATACTAATTCCAAGGGGACATAGACTACGATCAATAACACAGAAGAATACTCCAAGGAACTGAAGGTCAGAACATTACCAGCTGCAGGCCTGTCACTTGAGAAACGGACACAAAGCAATGTTACTTACCGTAACAGTTGTTATCCAGGGACAGCAGGCAGCTATTCTCACTAGTGGGTGATGTCATCAGACAGAGCCCCGGTACGGGTGATGTCATCAGACAGAGCCCCGGTACGGACGTCTCACAAGCACGTGTTGCTTGTAGAAACTTAAAAGTTTCTAGATGCCCGCACCGCGCATGCGCCGGTGCCTTCCCGCCCGGAGGTCCGGGCGTGTCTCCTCAGTTCAGGTAGCTAGCCTGAGAAGCCAACCCAGGGGAGGTGGGTGGGACGTGAGAATAGCTGCCTGCTGTCCCTGGATAACAACTGTTACGGTAAGTAACATTGCTTTATCCCAGGACAAGCAGGCAGGTATTCTCACTAGTGGGTGACCTCCAAGCTAACCTCAGTGGGATGGAGGGGGAGTTGGCGACTTAAGAGAATAAATTTTTCAATACTGTTTGGCCAAACTGTCCATCCCGTCTGGAGAGAGTATCCAGACAATAATGTGAGGTGAATGTGTGAACCGAGGACCAGGTGGCAGCCTTACAAATTTCCTCGATTGGTGTTGATCTGAGGAATGCTACTGAGGCTGCCATTGCTCTGACCTTATGGGCTGTGACCTTACAAGGAAGTGATAATCCAGCCTGGGCATAGCAGAAAGAGATACAAGCCGCCATCCAATTAGAGATGGTGCGCTTTGATACGGGTCTTCCCAACTTATTAGGGTCGAAGGAGACAAAAAGTTGAGGAGTGGTTCTGTGTGGCTTGGTGCGATCCAGGTAGAAAGCCAACGCACGTTTACAGTCTAGAGTGTGAAGGGCCGATTCTCCGTGGTGAGAATGGGGCTTAGGGAAGAATACTGGAAGTACGATGGATTGGTTGAGATGAAATTCTGAGACCACCTTAGGCAGGAATTTCGGGTGAGTGCGGAGGACCACCTTGTCATGATGGAATACTGTGAATGGTGGATCCGCCATCAATGCCTGGAGTTCGCTGACTCTGCGAGCGGACGTAAGGGCTACCAGGAAAAGCACTTTCCAGGTGAGATACTTAAGAGGGGCCCTGTTGAGTGGTTCAAACGGGGGCTTCATGAGACGGGAAAGGACTACATTGAGGTCCCAAACTACTGGGGGTGGTTTGAGAGGAGGGTTAACATGGAAGAGTCCTTTCATAAATCTGGCGACCACCGGATGGGCCGAGAGGGGTTTCCCTTGTAGGGGCTGGTGGAACGCCGCAATAGCGCTCAGGTGGACTCGTATGGATGTAGACTTGAGCCCGGATTGAGATAGGTGTAGGAGATAGTCCAGCACGGAGGATAAGGAAGCTCGCTGAGGTTCCTTTGATTTAGAAACACACCATGAGGAGAATCTAGTCCATTTCTGGGAGTAGCATTGTCGAGTGGCGGGCTTCCTGGAAGCTTCCAAGACCTCCCTCACTTCTTGAGAGAATTGGTGAGGGGTTACGTTGAGAGGAACCAAGCTGTCAGGTGGAGAGACTGCAGGTTGGGATGAAGCAGTGATCCTTGATGTTGAGTAAGTAGTGAAGGAAACACTGGAAGTGGTACTGGTTCCCTGCTGCTGAGTTGAAGTAGGAGGGAGAACCAAGGTTGTCTGGGCCACCGAGGAGCTATTAGAATCATGGTGGCCTGTTCGAGTTTCAGCTTGACCAGAGTCTTCTGGATCAGCGGGAATGGTGGGAACGCATATAGAAATCGTTTCCCCCAGTTCAGTAGAAAAGCATCTGCCTCGAGGCGATGAGGGGTGTAGATCCTGGAGCAAAACTGAGGCAGTTTGGAGTTGTGGGGAGCCGCAAAGAGGTCTATCTGAGGCGTCCCCCACTGTGTGAAGATTTGGTGAAGGGGGCTGGAATGGAGAGTTCATTCGTGCGGTTGTAGTAGACGACTCAGTTTGTCTGCTAAGACGTTGTTCTCCCCCTGAATGTAGACTGCTCTGAGGAAGGCGTTGTGGCGCACCGCCCAGTCCCAGACTCGTAGAGCTTCCTGGCAAAGGAGGGCCGAGCCCGTGCCTCCTTGCTTGTTGATATAATACATGGCGGCCTGATTGTCTGTGCGAATGAGGATCACCATGTCGTGAAGTAGGTGTTGGAAAGCTTGGAGCGCATTGAAGATGGCTCTGAGTTCCAGTAGATTGATTTGGTGTAGTCTTTCCGCACTGGTCCAGAATCCTTGGGTGCGGAGACCATCCAGGTGGGCCCCCCATGCATAATTCGACGAATCGGTTGTGAGAACTTTCTGATGGGGGGGAGAGTGCATCAGCAAACCTCTGGATAGATTCGAAGAGGTCATCCACCAAAGTAGAGACTGCCGAAGAGCAGGTGTGACTAAGATGTGTTTGGATAGTGGATCGGACGTCTGATTCCACTGTGATGCCAGGGTCCACTGGGGGATCCTGAGATGGAGTCTGGCAAAGGGTGTCACATGTACTGTGGAGGCCATATGGCCCAGGAGCACCATCAGTTGTCTCGCCGGTAGGGTTTGGCGAGAAGACACCGACTGGCAGAGATGAAGAAGAGACTCCATGTGTTGCAGAGGCAGGAATGCTCGGAGTCGGGTGGTGTCCAGGACCGCTCCGATGAAGGGGAGGGACTGGGTGGGTTGTAGATGAGACTTGGAAAAGTTGATCTCGAAGCCCAAATTCTGGAGGAAGTAGGTTGTAGCCAAGGTCGCCGAAGTGACCTCTGGGGCTGACGGGGCCTTGATGAGCCAGTCGTCGAGGTATGGGAACACCTGTAGACCCCTGTCCCGGAGTGCCGCGGCCACTACCACCAGGCACTTTGTGAAGACTCTGGGAGACGAAGATAGGCCGAATGGTAGCACTCGATACTGTAGGTGCAGATTTCCCACCCGAAATCTGAGGAACTTTCGGGAGGCCGGGTGAATGGGGATGTGAGTGTAGGCCTCCTTGAGATCCAGGGAGCATAACCAGTCGTTCTGCTCGAGGAGGGGGTATAGAGAAGCCAAAGTCAACATGCGAAACTTCTCTTTGACCAGAAACTTGTTGAGGGCCCGAAGGTCTAAAATGGGTCGCAGGTCGCCCGTTTTCTTCGGGACGAGGAAGTACCGGGAGTAAAACCCTCGGTTCAATTGGTCTGACGGGACCGGCTCGACAGCCCGAAGCTGAAGTAAGGTTTGGACTTCCTGAAGAAGAAGGGCGGTCTGCGTCGAGCTTGAAGGATACTCTCTTGGAGGATGGTCCGGGGGGACCCGATGGAATTGAAGAGAGTATCCTTCTCTTATGATGGTAAGGACCCACAGGTCCGTGGTTATGGCCTCCCATCGATGGTAAAAAAGATGGAGGCGGCCCCCTATGGGAGAGGCTGAGTGCAGAACGGTGTCGGTTATGCTCCCGGGAGGGGAGTCAAAAGGGCTGGGGAGCCTTAGGTGCAGCCGGTGGCTGAGGTTTTTGCTGAGACTTCTGGGGAGGTTGTCTCTTCACAGGTTGTCTCGCAGCAGGCGTTTGTCTGGGCATGTAACGCCGCTGGTAAATCAGGGGTGGCCTGGAAGGTCGAGACTGTTGAGGTTTGGGTTTGGGCCGCAGGATGGATTGAAAAGATTTTTCATGATCCGACAGCTTCTTGGTAACAGTTTCGATAGACTCATCGAACAGGTCAGCTCCCACACATGGTACGTTGGCGAGTCTGTCCTGGAGGTTGGGATCCATATCGATTGTACGGAGCCATGCCAGGCGACGCATGGCTACCGCGCTTGCGGCAGCACGTGCCGAGAGTTCGAATGCATCGAAGGAGGATTGCATCAGCTGGAGGCGTAATTGGGAGAGGGAGGCTACCACTTCCTCGAACTTGGGTGTCTATGAACGGAGTGAACTTGCGGAGCACCGGCAAGAAGAACTCCAGATAGGAAGAGAAAAAGAAATTGTAGTTCAGCACCCGTGACGCCATCATGGAGTTTTGATAGAATTTTCTACCAAATTTGTCCATCGTTCTCCCCTCTCGGCCCGGCGGTACAGAGGCGTAGACCTGGGAGGGATGAGAGTGTTTAAGAGAGGACTCGACCAGTAGGGATTGGTGGGAGAGTTGAGGGCCCTCAAACCCTTTATGGTGCACGATGCGGTATCGAGCATCGAGTTTGCTGGGAATCGCCGGTATGGAGTACGGTGTTTCGAAACACTGCATGAAGGTCTGATCCAGCAATTTATGCAGGGGGAGCCGAAGCGACTCCGTTGGAGGGTTAGGTAAATGCATGGTGTCCAGATACTCTTTGGAGTATCGGGAGCCCGTGTCAAGGGTCACATCCAGGTCATCCGCCATTTGTCGGAGGAATGATGAGAAAGACAATTGATCCGCCAGCGTCGGTCTGTGGGACGGGCTGGAGGAGGAGGAGGCCTCCGGGTCCATGGACATCGGGGAGTGGCAAGGAGAATCGGGTACGGGTGTCTCCTCGTACTCCGGTCCCTCCGGAGGGGACACCTCTGATGAGGAGTATCCCATACGTTGCAGTTTTTTCTGCGGTGACACCTCCGAATGGCGTGAAGAGTGCCAGGATGAGTGTCTTGATCGGTGCCCGTCTCGGTGGCGGGACGGGGATCGGGATCGTCTGTGCATCGCATGGTCTCCCGAGGCCCCCAAGTGGTGGATAGGGCTGGAAGCGGTGGATCGCAACTGGGGTTGCGATGCGGATTCTTGCGATGCTACCCAAGTCTGGTAAGGAGTACGGAAGAACTCTTCCTGACTATGCCCAGGGCTTTGAGTATCGATCGGAGGTCTGGTCCCATGTTGGCGCGGAGGCGTAATGGGCTCTAATGGCGGCATATCGGTAAGCGAGGCTTGCCGCATGGGCATCGCCGCCCTCCCCCGTTCGTCCTCGTCGGTTTTCGAGGTCGAACGGCGTGGAGGAGGGGGAGGGGGCGGACCGCCCCTTTGGACCGGTACCGGGAGGTCACCCTGTATGGCAGCGATGAGCCCGGGTCCGATGGTCTGCATGAGCTCAACGAATTGAGCTTCCAGCATGGACCGTAGCGAAGCCGATAAGGAGGGATCCGCACCGAAAGGGGGTCCTCCTGCACGGTCATTGCGCTCCTTCGAGGTCGAGTGCTTCTGCTTAGTAGCTTTCGGCACTTTGATGACCACTGGTGGCACTGTGGAAGGAAGAGGTACCTGAACCGAGGAGACCGGGGCAGGCACCGACGTCGAGCTCGTGGATGGTGTCGGGATGAACGATGCCGGTTTCACCACACTCGATGCAGGAGGGGTCGATACCGGTTTCGCCCGAACCGGGGAGGTATCAGATGAAGTGGAGGCTGAGGGATCCTTAGCTGCGTCCATCTTGAACATCGATTCCCACAATAGGCAACGCCGCTTGAATGAGCGTGCCGTAAGGGTAGAGCAAGGCCTGCACGATTTCGGAATGTGGTCAGGGCCCAAACACTGCAAACAGCGCCGGTGAGGGTCTGTGAGTGAAATCGCGCGTTGGCACTTGCTGCACTTTTTAAACCCGGTGATTGGCCGGGACATAGGCCGGAAAATCTCCGCCGCGAGGTCGAAGCCAGTGGGCCTGAGCCACGTGGCCGGCCCGTTCGACCCGCCGGAGGAAATAATCTTCTTTTTTTTTTTTTTTTTTACTGAAAAAGAAAAGTACTGTTAACTGTAATTAAAAGAAAGCGAAAACGCGGACAAGGAAGGCAAATTTAACTGAATTCAGCTAGCGCATGATGAAGTTGAACTTCTCAGCTCCGCGGAAAGAAAAGAACTGAGGAGACACGCCCGGACCTCCGGGCGGGAAGGCACCGGCGCATGCGCGGTGCGGGCATCTAGAAACTTTTAAGTTTCTACAAGCAACACGTGCTTGTGAGACGTCCGTACCGGGGCTCTGTCTGATGACATCACCCGTACCGGGGCTCTGTCTGATGACATCACCCACTAGTGAGAATACCTGCCTGCTTGTCCTGGGATAATATGGTCATACAAAAATGCAACCACCAGCTTGAGAGCACTGCTAGAAGTGCATTGCAACCAACTGCTGCAAGGTAGCAAACCAGAAAGTGGACAGTTTGAGCCTTCTCTTGAACCACTTCCTCTAATTGGACAAATCTCTGGAAAGGCTCCATCCTTAATTGGAATTTTAAATAGTTTGTCTATGGTAAATATTGACTTAGGAGTGAAAACATGCAGAAAATGTGATATATTTTATGAGAGAAGGGCTGCAGAGGCAGCACCCATCAACAATTGACATATCCATGCCCTTGGGAAAATAAATATTTAGGTGAGGTGGGACATGTGTAGGCTAAGGTGCTAACATGGTACTCAGGGAAGAGCTAATTTTATTTAAAAAAATACATGAGGAAAGCACTATGGCTTGAGTATGTTTCAACATTAATACATGCAGGTTAGAAAATAGAAACCAAGTGGGAGCACAAACATACATACCACTGCAATTTTGCTAATCTATATGTATATGTCCCCATCACCCCTGCAATTACCATGAGTACCCAATCTGCTGCGTCCCCCAGCATCTCTAAAGCTGCTCCCCTTCCCTCCACACCAGACCAGCTGATAATATCATTCTCCATCTCCCACCTCCTGGCTGCCCAGAAGGGGATGGAGAGCGATCAGCTAATCTGGTGCAGGCAGGAGCAGCTCCTGAGGATGCATCTTATTGAAGGGGAGGGGGTCTTTTAAAATGTGATGAGGTTTTGGTATATATAATCTTGGTGGTGTTTCACTTTGGAAATCCTTTGTGATCCATCTTGTGTACTGTCCCATGAAGTAAATGCATTGATTGTGTGATGCATTGATTGTATGAGACATCTAATATTTGAAGGCATCTTTATTGTATTGAAAAGCATGCTATTACCGTTTTCACTTCTACAGAGAACTATGGCAACCCCTGTAAAGACGCTGTGTTCTTTGCCACTCATCCTACAAACATACATAAAAACAAACATATAAGCAACTGTTTATAAAAGGCTCTAAATTAAAAACTATTCTACTTTGCTATGTGTTCAAGCCTTTATAAATTTCCAAAACACGTTATCAATAGATCATTTATATCGTCTAGCACCACTTTGCATAGGTGGCAACATATAGCACCAAAACTTGTCTACTGATGTTAACTACAGAATCTTTATTGGTTAAGAACATTCCATGTATTTTGATGCAACTAGATCTTTTATCAGCTTTCAACATGGTTGATCACAAGTTGCTGTTGTTAAGACTTGAATCTTTTGGAATTATTGCGAATGTTCTTTAATGGTTCTCATGGGTTGTTATTTTTTTTTTTAAACATCATTAACTATACAGTTTTAAAATCTGGTTCTACTTCTAACAGTTGATCTTTTCCGTGCTGTGTTCCGCAGGGATCTTCTCTGTCCCCAGTGTTTAATATTTTTTTAGTATTCTGGGTCTAGAACTAGAATCATTAGGACTAACATTTTTTTTTTTATGGTGACGATGTTCAAATTTCTAAAAATATCTCTCAGTGGATGTCTATTCATAGAATGAAAAATAATACCGAAAAAACATCTTTACTTTGGAAGAAGTTTCCTTGTCCAAATCTGAATCTGACTTTAGAAGGTAAAATAATTCATTTACAATCTGAGATCCACAGCTTAGAATTGTGGTTAGATTCCCCTTAATGGCTGTTCACAAATTAATGATCTTATGAGCTCAGTGTTTGTTCATCTGTGCTTGGTGTGTCAAACCTGCTCTTTATCATTGGACAATTTGTAAAAACTTGTAGTAGCGTTCCATCCATTCAAAAATAGATTATTGTATTTTTTTTCTATTTTGGGATGGTATCATTTCTATCTCATCTTCAATTACTACAAAATACAGCAGTGAAGATCATTTTTAATGTCTAAATATGATAGGGATACCCCACTTATTTGTGAGTTACACTGATTGTCTGTCACTCCCAGAAGAAATTTAAGATCCTGTATCTAGCATTTAATATTCTATATGGTGAATGTCCTTCTTACATTGCTGATTTTATTTCAATCCACAAGATCTATTCACTTAAATAATTAGAGCTGCCTTCTTCCAAGCAGCTAAGAACATCGTTTAAAAGACAACTTTTTAACTTACCTACGCCTCCTTTACAGAATTCTTTGCCAGGGAGAATTAGATACGAGACAAACCCCCTCTTCTGCGAAACTGCGATAGCAGTTTTTAGTGCAGTGAGCCGTGCTGAAATAGAGTTCCTATGAGCGTCGGGGGCAATGCAGGCCATTCAGCGCGGCTCTCTGTGCTACAAACTGCTAGCACAGTTTAATAGAAGAGGGGGAAAGTATCTGAAATTTCAGAAACTGCTGAACTCTTAGGGCTCCTTTTACAAAGGTGCGCTAGCGTTTTTAGTGCACGCACCAGATTAGTGCGCTCTATAGCGCGTGCTAGCCGAAAAACTACCGCCTCGGTAGCGGCTATTCCGCGCATTAAGGCCCTAACGCACCTTTGTAAAAGGAGCCCTTAGCTATTTGAAAAATACTTGAAAATTGGATTAAGTTCTTAGATTTATATTATTGGTTTGTGAATCTATTTTATGTCTATGATTTGAACTTACTGTAAACCATTCTTGAGCCACTGGTTTAGATGGTACATTAAATCGATGTTGATATTGTTGTTGCATAGATCCTAATTCAATGTTAAAACAAAGAAGATTTTGATTTCTTAATCCTTTTCTTTAATTAAAAATGTAATCCACAATCATAGTACAAAAGCCAGTGTATAATCCAGGGAGTATACCATGCCCATACACACCATCGGGATTTTAAAAGGGTTAAAGTTATACTCAGCTGCACAAATTTTGGTTAAAGCTACAAACCTTGACAGCATGTTATAAGCATCTTGCTTATCAACTGGCTTTTCAAGGATGGAATCTTCCAAAGTCTAAAATACAAAATAAATGAAAGCAAATGAGCCTATTCACAGATTCAATTAAAACCTCTACACGCTTTAATGGAATTCGCCTAGGAATCAATCATGTATCGTCCTGCTGGAAAAATACTGTAGGGACTCTTCTCATCCTATATAAACATGAACATGTTTGTTTATAATGTAACATAATCTAAAAATGCTTCTTGAGACTATGGGAAATGTGAGCCAAAGTTTATGAGTACATAAATTGATTTTACCAGTGAAATGTGAAGATGGCAGATGGAAGCCAAGAAGCAATTTCATACTGGTAGCATCAAGATTTTATTTTTCCAAAAGTAACTTGTCACGCCCAGGTGAAGAATGAAATTAGTTCCATGAGCCATTGTAATTATCCTGACTCCGATTGCCTGACACAAATTATATATACTATACATTTTTATTAAGCATACAACTCATAAATTAGGATCAATCAAAATGATTTCGAATACCAGCAGAAACAGGAAGTTGGAGCAGGCTACAGCCATTCCTATCTGCCGCAAAATTCATCTCTTCCTATCTACTGTGCGGCATCACCCTCTTCCTCTTTCTACTATAGCTGGAAGCCAGCAGGAGGAAGTAATTCACCTATGGGGGTTCTCTCTGATCCAGACTTCACAAGGAATCTGTCAAGAGGGGGAGAGGTGCCAAATAAGAAGTTATTATTGGACTCCTGCTTGTTGAGAATCAATCAGAACGGGTATCAGATGATTATACTGGTAGGAAATGGATGATTATGCAAGGAGAAGGAGGGAAGATAATCATGTATAAAAATTACTCTCCTTCTCTGCTTTATCCCTTGGCATAATCAATTTGTGAGGGGGGGATAGGAAATGATTAAGGTGATGGTGGGGAATTGGCTTAGGCCAGGAGCATGGTGAAGGAAAGCATTGTGCACAAAGCAAACCTAATGCCAGGTGTGTGCAGTCTAAAAATATACTGGGAAGACTAATGTACGAAATCTGCTAGCACAGGGGTAGGCAATTCCGGTCCTGGAGAGCCGGAGCCAGGCCAGGTTTTCAGGACATCCACAATGAATATGCATGAGATAGATTTGCATCTCAAGGAGGCAGTGCATGCAAATCCATCTCATGCATATTCATTGTGGATGTCCTGAAAACCTGGCCTGGCTCCGGCTCTCGAGGACCGGAATTGCCTACCCCTGTGCTAGCAGAAAGAAAGTGTCTCTACAGATTCCATACCAAAGTTGTGCTTACAACTTACCACAATAGTATCTGCTCCTATGACAATATCCGGGGTTATGTGATGTTTCTGGAAAAAAATATTAGATTTTCTGAATAGAAGACAAAATAAACTGTCAGAAATTAATTTTGCTGTTTAGAACAGTGGTTCCCAACCCTGTCCTGGAGGACCACCAGGCCAATCGGGTTTTCAGGCTAGCCCTAATGAATATGCATGAGAGAGATTTGCAAATAATGGACGTGAGAGGCATGCAAATCTGCTTCATGCATATTCATTAGGGCTAGCCTGAAAACCCGATTGGCCTGGTGGTCCTCCAGGACAGGGTTGGGAACCACTGGTTTAGAAGATGCACAGAAGGAATATCTTTTGGTCTATCACAGATCATTTACCCCCCTTTTACAAAACCGCAAGAGAAGTTTTTAGCGCAGGCCGGCACACTGAATGCTATGAGTGTCGGCAGCAGCACAGAGCATTCAGCAAGCTGGCCTCCGCTAAAAACCGCTATTGTGGTTCTGTAAAAAAAAAAAAAAAAAAGGGGGGGGTTACTTATGCACTATCTTTAATTGCTCATCTCCAATTAACATAATCATTGACAAACAGTTGAATTCAATTCATCTCACAAAATTTCTCATGGTAAAGCCACTTTATAAGTTCATTTGAAGAGAAAAGCAGTATTAGTTGTCAGCTGTTTTAGAAGTTTATTACTACTAAGCAGATGACAATGGAATTGTTTGATAAGTGCCATAACCTCCAACAGGTCTGGGTATCAAGATATTCAAAATATACAAATTCACCCGGTTCACAGAGCAAAGTGAATGCACATATAGCTTATAAATATTCACCGTCCGCCTCTTTTAAGAACCAGAGAGGAGGACTATTGCTACAATGTTCAGAGATTATACGTAAAAGGAAGGATGACTTAGTAGGTAATGTTCTAAACCTATTCCCTACAAAATGAACCGATTTGGAGACACTGCCCCACTGGAACATTTTCACTGTGTGGCACTCAACTTACTAGGTACATTCTCCTTGCCACTTCAAGTGCTTTTTGTTTTGCTGTTTCTATGGCATAATCATGAGGTTCTGCAAACGTTGACTTGTCAAGTGTTTCTTTGAACCACGATGGTACAACCTCAAATCGGAGGCCCTAGAATGAATAACAAAGAAGCATTAGATCATAAAATGTTATCCCAATTTCTCCAAACGGGTTAGTTTTGCATGTAAAATGGAAGTAGTGACACACATGCCTGAGTGGGGATAAGAGTAGTATAATTTCAGTCTCTCAAAAAAAAAAAAATAAAATAAAACAACCCACTACTTCTCCTTTTAGTACTTGCATTATACATATTGGTTATGGCTGGTATGCAATATACTATTTTGCAGGAGACGTGACCCATGCAACAGCGGAGAGAGATTGCTGCCACAGTGGCTGAGAAGTTCTGCAGATCCCTGAGCAGGGTGTGTATAGATGCAACTTCTTGTCCAGTTTGCCTGTCTTGACTAGATTGTAAGCTCTTTTGAGCAGAGACTCTCTCTTCTATGCTTTGATATAGAGCGCTGCATATGTCTAATAGAACTATGGAAATAAGTAGTAGTATGGTTTTATGGAGGAATTGGGGGGGACAGAGTTTCTTGGACAAGGAGTGGAGTCTTTTGAGGGGAATGTGGTTGGATTTGGGGACTTGCGTTGGGGGTTGAGTTCTATCTTTGAGAAGTCTGCTTCTTTTCTTGGGGCTGGAAGTTTGGGTAGGGGGGCATCAACAGAAGATGAATCAAAAGGGGAGTATTGTGTGAAGGAGACTGGGAGTGCCACCAAAGGCCTGGTGCACTGGATTTTATTTATTTATTTAACACTCTGGTTTGCACTATGTTCCAGGTTGCGCCCAATCGTTCAGGAGCACTTACACTATCAGGTATTGCATATACCGCGATGCGATGCGGTAAATGCAGGTCAGATGGTGGTCATGGCCCCTACATTTACCACACAGCCTTTGCATTTACAGTAAAGTAATTATTGCATTAACTTTGTGTTAAGTGCAAAATTTGCCACAGCTTAGTAGAAGCGCCCCTAAATTGCCTATAATATGTACAACATATAGGAAAGAAACAATCAATTTTATTAGAAGATTAAATTGTAGGTTTCTTTCCTATAAATTACATTATTTAGGGACCCTTTTACTAAAGTTTAGCATGCAATAACAGACCTCAGCATGTGCTAAGTGCCATGTGGCCATGGCTATAAAATAGAATGCTCAACATTTAGTGCACGTTAAGCTTTAGTAGACGTACTCCTCAGTGAATTATTTATTTGCATATTATAAACATATGGATAAAGGTGAGCTGGTTGATGTAGTATATCTAGATTTTCAGAAAGCTTTTGATGAAGTTCCTCATGAGAGACTCCTGAGAAAATTAAAGTGTCATGGGATAGGTGGCAAAGTTCAGTTGTGGATTGGGAATTGGTTATCGGATAGAAAACAGAGGGTAGGGTTAAATGGTCATTTTTCTCAATGGAGGAGAGTAAAAAGTGGAGCGCCACAGAAGTCTGTACTGGGACCGGTGCTGTTTAACTTATTTATAAATGATCTGGAAATTGGAATGACAAGCGAGGTGATTAAATTTGCAGATGACACTAAACTGTTCAACGTTGTTACAACACATGCAGAATGTGAAAAATTGCAGGCGAACCTTAGGAAATTGGAAGACTGGGCGTCCAAATGGCAGATGAAATTTAATGCGGACAAATGCGAAGTGATGCACATTGGGAAGAATAACCCAAGTCACAGTTACTAGATGCTAGGGTCCCTCATGGGGGTTAGTGCCCAAGAAAAAGGATCTGGGTGTCATTGTAGACAACCTTCTGCCCAATGTGCGGCAGTGGCCAAAAAAGCAAATAAGATGCTAGGAATTATTTTTGAAAAGTTATGGTTAACAAGATTAAGGGCTCCTTTTATGAAGGCGCGTTAGGGCCTTAATGCGTGGATTTTCAGCTAGCGCACGCTAATCCGGTGTGTGCGCTAAAACCACTAGTGCACCTTCGTAAAAGGCACCCTAAGCATGTTATGCATCTGTATTGCTGGAGTATTGCATTCAATTCTGGTCTCCTTATTTCAAGAAAGGTAAAGCAGCACTAGAATGTGTCACTTCAGGGAAATTAACTACTTCCGGTTCACGTCAAATTTCAGTTTTCAGCATTTTAGATAAAGGATCTTATATCTGTATTGCAATAACCTACACATTTCTCCACAGCTCCACAAATACGAGTCCCCAAACTTAAAATAAGTGTAAGAATTAAAAGTTAAGAAAAATGTTACTTCTTTCCAAGTTGTGTGGTTGTTTTGGGGTACATGCTGGTTGTTGGATTAGACAAACTAAAAGCCCTTTTTGCTCCAGTTGAAATGTAGCATACCCCCCAAACCTATGGAGTTTATGAGAATTATATTTATGTAGCTCACTAATGGTGTTTGAGGAAATGTCTTTAAATAATATCAGGAGTGAACCTCACTCCTAAGCAATGCTCCCACTAAGGATTGGCTGGGTGCATGCAAATTTTTTTCTCATGCGAGAAGTTCTAAAGAAAAATCTTTGTGTGAGCAACAAGTTCTAAAAACCAACAATTTTCCAGATTGTAAGTATTTTTGCAAGCGACCATGTAAAATCTGTGAGCGACGCTCCTAGAATTTAAGAGCGATCGCTCAAGTGCATAGCTTAGAGGGAACATAGCTCGTAAACCAAGGTATATAGAAGACGACTTCAATCTCTCAGATTGAGTGTTAAAATTATTTATTTTAAAAATTAAATTATGTTTGTTTAAGCACTTGTACTATGCCAAGAAATCTGGAATTCAAACATTGCATATGGGAAACACAGAGCTGTACTTAGAAATTATTTTTAATCAAGTTGGTGGCATCTGGTACAACTGGAACAATTTCTGCATATTTTTGCCACATTTGCTTAGTCTCTGTATTACCGTATTTTCACGCATATAACGCGCGCGTTATACGTGTTTTTACAAACCGTGCATACCCTTGCGCGGTATACGCGTGAGCGCGTTGTACAAAATTTTTTTTACATAATTCTCCCCCCCCCCCCCCCGACGTCCGATTCACCCCCCGCAGGACCGCTCGCACACACCCGCACCCCCACCCCGAAGGACCGCCGACTCCCCGACACGATCGGGGCAAGAGGGAGCTCAAGCCCTCTTGCCCCAGCCAACCTTGGCACCCCCGACACGATCGGGGCAAGAGGGAGCTCAAGCCCTCTTGCCCCCCCGACTCCCCGACACGATCGGGGCAAAAAGGAGCCCAAGCCCTCTTGCCCCGCCGATTCCCCAACTCCCCAACAATATCGGGCCAGGAGGGAGCCCAAGTCCTCCTGGCCATGGCGACCCCCTAACCCCACCCTGCACTACATTACGGGCAGGAGGGATCCCAGGCCCTCCTGCCTTCGACGCAAACCCCCCTCCCCCCAACGACCGCCCCCCCCAAGAACCTCCGACCGCCCCCCCAGCCGACCCGCGCCCCCCCTGGCCGACCCCCACGACACCCCCAACCCCCTTCCCCGTACCTTTCTGTAGTTGGCCGGACAGACGGGAGCCAAACCCGCCTGTCCGGCAGGCAGCCAACGACAGAATGAGGCCGGATTGGCCCATCCGTCCCAAAGCTCCGCCTACTGGTGGGGCCTAAGGCGCCTGGGCCAATCAGAATAGGCCCGGGAGCCTTAGGTCCCTCCTGGGGGTGGGGCCTGAGGCACATGGGCCCAACCCGACCATGTGCCTCAGGCCCTGCCCCAGGAAGGACCTAAGGCTCCCGGGCCTATTCTGATTGGCCCAGACGCCTTAGGCCCCACCAGTAGGCGGAGCTTTGGGACGGATGGGCCAATCCGGCCTCATTCCGTCGTTGGCTGCCTGCCGGACAGGCGGGTTTGGCTCCCGTCTGTCCGGTCAACTACAGAAAGGTACGGGGAAGGGGGGTGGGGATGTCGTGGGGGTCGGCCAGGGGGGTTGGGTCGGCTGGGGGGGCGGTCGGAGGTTCTTGGGGGGGGGGCGGTCAGTGGGGGGGGGGGGGTTTGCGTCGAGGGCAGGAGGGCCTGGGATCCCTCCTGCCCGTAATGTAGTGCGGGGTGGGGTTAGGGGGTCGCCGTGGCCAGGAGGATTTGGGCTCCCTCCTGGCCCGATATTGTCGGGGAGTTGGGGAGTCAGCGGGGCAAGAGGGCTTGGGCTCCCTTTTGCCACGATCGTGTCGGGGAGTCGGGGGGGCAAGAGGGCTTGAGCTCCCTCTTGCCCCGATCGTGTCGGGGGTGCCAAGGTTGGCTAGGGCAAGAGGGCTTGAGCTCCCTCTTGCCCCGATCGTGTCGGGGAGTCGGCGGGGCAAGAGGGGAAGCAGCAGGACACCGGTAGGAGCTTCTACATGATGGGGGGGGTCGGGAGGCTGTGGGGGTGCGAGCGGTCCTTCAGGGTAGGGGTGCGTGCGAGCAGTCCTGCGGGGGGGGGATGAATCGGACGTCCGGGGGGGGGGGGGCATCAGGCTTTCAGGGTGGGGACAGGACTTCAAGGGGGAGAGGAGAGTCGGGGCAGGCGAAAGAAGAGTCGGGGTGACCAGAGGAGAGTCGGGGCGGGCGACTGGAGAGTCGGGCAGCATGCGCAGTATACGGGTGTGCGCGGTATACAAAAATTTCTGTACATAAATTTGTGTTTTCCGCGCGCTATACCCGTGTGCGCGTTTTACACGGGTGCGCGTTATCTACGTGAAAATACGGTAGTTGGTATTTATAATGTAGGATAGTCACTTGCTACTGGCATCTACGTTAATATTGCTGCTCTTGGGGTTTCTACAATGTCCAGTTTCCTTGCATCAAATTATCAGTGGGAACTGGGACGTCCTAAGTGATCACAAATTTCTCATTTACCACATTTTTGTTGGGATTGTGACCCCAAGGTGCTTTGGTTTGGCAATTACAATTCACTTCCACATATGGACCTAATGTTAATCTCTGGAGAGAAACTTTAAATTGAGAAATCATTCAAAGTTCTAGGTGTTATTCTTGATTCATATTTAACATTTGGAAAACAAATTAATTCCGTGGTCAGAAAGTTCTTCTTCAGGTTAAGACAACTTAGATCAATAAGACAACTTTTACGCCAGAATAGTTTCATGATAGTTGCACAAGCCGCTCTACTCCCTTATCTGTATTATTGCAAATCTCTGTATTCTGGTATCACTGAGGAATTCAAAAGACTATAACTGCTCTATAACACAGCAGCTAATCTTTTGAGCAAACTGATTTGAGGAGGCTAGTCCTCTATTGAGAATGTTATACTGGCTTCCAATGGAAAAAAGAACCCTGTTTAAGACTGCTTGTATGCTCTACAAGTGTACGTGTACCCTTAAATGTACACAGTAGTGCTGCCCGATTCATTCAAATCGATTCACCAATTCACTTTGGTGAATTGACTTGTTTCCTCTGGGTCAAAGCAGGAGCAGCAGCGGCAGTGAACAGGGGTATTCCCTCTGCCGCGTCACTGTTGACATGGCAGAGGGAGACCCAGGCAGGCCGCCAAGTAGCCTGTTTACCACTGCCATTTAGGTCAGAAGTGTGTGTGTGTGAGGGGGGGAGGCGGCAGCAAATCAGCATAAAATCGCATTGTGATATCAGCAATTCTCACATGCTGCCTGCTGCTGACTCAGAAGTCTCTCTGCGACAGAGGGGAGACTTCCAGGTTAGCAGCAGGCAGCATGTGAGAGTCACTGCCAATACCGCGACTAGAAAAAGCAAGTCTTGAGTACAGGGAAGGAGAGAAAGGATATCTGATGGCACGGGGGAGGGTAAGAGGAAGAAAATCTGTTGGTACAGAGGGAGGATGAGAAGGAAAGATGGGGGGAGTAGAGGTGAGGGGAGGTTATAGGATTAGTCAGAAACCACTTCACGGGTCATGGACCTGATGGGCCGCCGTGGGAGCGGACCAATGGGCGCGATGGACCTCTGGTCTGACCCAGTGGAGGCAAATTCTTATGTTCTTAAGATGAAATTGCAAATAATGAAGGAGAGGAAGGGAGAGATGGTGCATGGAGGGGGATAGAGAGATTTCACACAGGGCACAAGGGAAAGAGGTATTGGACATGGGGTTAGATGAGAGAGAGAGAGAGAGAGATACATAGGAGGTGGAAGGGGAGAAGGAAGATGTTTGATCCAGAAGCAGAATGAAGTGATGCACATAATTCTGCCAGGAGTAAACAAAGAGGTAGAAAGTGGTGAGAGGGAAAAATGTTAGATATAGTCGTGGAGAGAGACATATTGAAGGGGATGCAAGGGGGAGGAATGTTGTACATAGTGATGGAGGGAGAGATGTGGCATTGTGCTGGAGACGGATGATAGATGGAGAAATGGGCATGGAGCTGGTGGGTAGTGGTGAAAAATGCTGCACATGATCTGGGAGATGAGAGAGGAAAAAATGTTAGATGTGGCCTAGAGTGAGTTGTAGAGATGCATCCTGGATCTCTCACTCTCTTTTACCACTCCCTTTGCAGCAAGGGAGGGAATGAGAGGACAGTGAGAGAGAGAGGGAGACATGTTGCCGATGGGGGTGAAGGTGCGAGGAAGAAAAGATGGACTCAGAGAGATAGGTTGGTTGGGTGAAGGGAGTGAGAGATCTGGAGAAGAGGAAGTGCACAGGAGGCAGAAAGAAAGAAATATTGGATGCACAGTCAGAAGAAAATGCAACCAAAGACTCATGAAATCACCAGACGACAAAAAGTAATAAAAATTATTTTAATTTTCAATTCAGTGATCAAAATGTGTCCGTTTTGAGAATTTATATATGTTGTCTATATTTTGCACTATATTTTTCTGTTTTTCTATAGTTGTTACTGAGGCATCATTGTGTATTTTAAAGTCATCTGCCTTGACCTCTTTTTGAAATAAAACACAAAAAAACCTCAACAACGAATATAAATAATTAACATTTTCTCTACATACAGTGTGTTTTGTGTTTTTTAAAATTTTGAGGTTACCATTATGTATTAATAAGATTATGGGCTCCTTTTACTAAGGTGTGCTAGCGTTTTTAGCAAGCGCTGAATTGCCACACACGCTAAACCCACGCAAGCTACGCGGCTAGAACGCCAGCTCATTGCTGGCATTAGCATCTAGCACGTGCTAAAAACGCTATCGCAGCTTAGTAAAAGGAGCCCTATATTGTGTGTATATGAAAAATGGATGGTAGAAATTGCATTACAATTAGTACTATTATTATGGGGGTGGGGGTCATGGGCGGAGCCTAGGCAGGCTGAGATTTATTAGACTTAGGGGGTACTTGGCTTGAAATTGAGAAACTCTGGTCTAAAGACCATATATGGAGAAAACTCTCAGATCTGATATTAAGGCTACTTGTCTTTCCACAATTCAAGAACACCATAGCAGCTTAAACTGACCTTTCCATCTCCCCTACAGTAATATCCTATATAATAAAACCCTAGCCACGCATATGCACTCCTACCTGCATATTCCATTTTCCCTGTTCCGTGAGATGTAGGTCCGTGGTGGCAGGAGTGCGCATGCGCCGGTCCCCAGCCTTACAGCACCTAACTACACTCGCCGGCAGGACTAGCCGCCAGCGCTGGACTCCCTGCTCTGGTAAAAGTAAGTTCTTCACCTTGCCGCCCCCCCTTCCCTTCCCACAGTCCCAACACCAAACCTGCCGACTCCAGCAGCGTCTGCATCACTCTACACACTCTGCTTCAGGGCCCCGAAGCAGCGTGTGTACAGTGCTGCAGAAGCTGCTAGAGTCGGCAGGTTTGGAGTCGGGACCACGGAAAGGGAAATGGGGGGTGGCGGCGGCAAGGGACTACGAGAGCCGACCAGACTTCTAGCACCCGTTAATGTAACGGGCTAAAATACTAGTGTAGAAATAAAACAACAACAAAGGAAAAAAAAATACCTTTTTTTATTGAACTCAACTCTTGGGCAACCCTAATAACGAAGTTTAAGAAGCCTCAAAAATCTGATCAGAGAAAGGAGTTACCTTTGAAAGCTAATCATAAACTACATTAAGTTAGTCCAATAAAGAGAAGAGGCTTTTTTCTTTATGTTTTTGTTTCGACGTATTACCTTGAACAGTAGACTAACAGCCACCACAGTTTCATCTCCCCTACAAATTCGCTGAAAAACCATTCAATTCCACCTTTGAATTTTGAGGTCCCAAGGTTTGGAATAGTCTGCTGTTTCTGTCTACTGCGTCAGATCCCTTCATACTAACAGTTTAAGAAAACGCTAAACACATCTCTCTTTTCTCTGTAATACCCAGAACTGTCTCTAAGTTACTCCAAATACCTAACTGTAAAGTAAACTTCTGATAAGTTATTGTAAGCCATTGAAATTCTGCAGGGTATAAGAAATGTATGATTATGGTACTTCTGCTACATCTACCCCTTCCCATAAGAACATAAGAATAGACTTACTGGGTCAGACCAATGGTCCATCAAGCCCAGTAGCCCATTCTCACGGTGGCCAATCCAGGTCACTAGTACCTGGCCCAAACCCAAGGTGTAGCAATAGTCCATGCTATGGATACGGACTTTTCCTCCAGGAACTTGTCGAAACCTTTCTTAAAATCAGCTACACTATCCGTGCTTAAGAAAGGTTTCAACAAGTTCCCGGAAGAAAAGTCTGTTACTGAGAAAGACACGGGGGAAGTCACTGCTTACCCTGTATTGGTAGCATGGAATATTGCTACATCTTGGGTTTTGGCCAGCTACTAGTGACCTGGATTGGCCACTGTGAGAACGGGCTACTGGGCTTGATGGACCATTGGTCTGACCCAGCGAAATAGCCATTTAGTTGTCAAGCACAGACACTTGCCAACCCCGAGTTTGTGTAACCTGAAATATTGCTGCGCACCATGCAAGATTACGACCACGGCTAGCAGCGAGTGAAAGCAGCACCATCGAGCATGCTTGGGAGTTTGTTTGGGGGTTTTTTTTTTTGGGGGGGGGGTTGGTTCGAATAATACAGCCGCCATTCTTTTAACAGACCAACAGAGCATATCCGCTACCCCGAACTAACCATGTTCGTAAGGATGTCCTGCCTCCGCGGAGATCCGCTAGCCAGCACCACTCTCTTGCCCACCAGCTTGGAGATAACCGGGTTTAGCAGCATGGCTCGCGACACCAGGGACGCCCTGCGGATTAGACGTAAAAGGGACGCTTTAGTTTAGAGCGCGACAGAGTGGGCTCGGGCTGCCCTCGCGCACCTTTCCTTCCGCCCGCCCTACCTACCTTCCAAACTCGTCTTTGAGGTCACCGCTAAAAGTAGCAATTCACAGACAGCCGGCCGCGAAAGCCCCGCCCCCTCGGACGTGACTTCCGGTTGCTGAGAGGGCGGGACGGGGCTGAAGAGGAAGGGGGCGGGACATAGGAAAAGGAAAGCTGTGGAACGCGCCGCTGTTATTTAGTAGCTAAAGGTAAGCTTGAAGGTAGAATCTGGGTGGGGGCGGAGAGAGGAAGAGGTACCAGAGCAGGGAGGGGGGGAAAAGAGAGTTGGTTGGTGGGGGTGGGGTGTTCTGCGCTGGCCGCGCGTGGAGACTTTGATACCTCGGTGGGGCGGCTTAAAATTTCGCTGTCTGGAGGAAGCGAGTAAAACCCGCCCTTGGAAATCGTGAAGGAAAGGGCTCCTGGACTGTTTAGAGCCGTAGCGGTTAGAACTACAGCCTTAGCTCCCTCAGGTTGTGGGTTCGCGCACCGCCCCCCCACCCCCCGGCGTTGCTCCTTGTGACCCTGGGTAAAGTCACTTAGGGCTCCTTTTAGGAAGCCACATTAATGGTTTAACGCGGTACCACCTCCTCTTGAGCAGGCGGTAGTTTTTCGGCTAGTGCGGGGTTAGCGCACGCTAAAAAGTTGAGTGCGATAAAGCCGCTAACGCAGCTTCGTAAAAGGAGCCCTTAATCCTCCACTGCTCCAGGTATGCAAGATGGATTAGGAGCCGGACAGATGGGAAAAATGCTTGAGTACCTGATTTGTTCTTTGGGAGAGCGGAATGAATGAAGGCATTGTATACACACATATCCTCTACTCCAGTGGTTTCAAACTTGCAGCCCTGGGGGGGGGGGCACCTGTGGCCCGCCAGATACTATTTTAAGGCCCTCGGTATGTTTATCATAATCACAAAAGTAAAATAAAAGTTTCTCGATCATATGTCTCTTTAGATATAAATGACAATATTATTATTAAGACTTATCCAAAAAGAAAGATTTATAAACTATAAAGAGTTTTACCTCATGCAAAATTGTCATTTCTTGAATAAGATATTAACCGTTTTTTTCTGCGGCCCTCCAAATACCTACGAATCCAAAATGTGGCCCTGCAAAGAGTTTGAGTTTGAGACCACTGCTCTACTCAGTCTACTGGAGGGTGTGGAATGATTTATTACAGCTGTTTCAGCCTGATGAACTGGCCTCAATGACTCACCCAATTTATAAGAACATAAGAATAGCCTTACTGGGTCAGACCAATGGTCCATCAAGCCCAGTAGCCCGTTCTCACAGTGGCCAATCCAGGGCACTGGTACTTGCCAAAATCCAAGGAGTAGCAATATTTCCCATACACACTGCAAAATTTCAGTGTTTAGTAGCTGTGCCCCTCTGTGAGGCACTGAAAGTAAAGGGAGCCGCTGCCCAGTGCACACTCGCCTTCATCTGCTCAGGCCTAGAGAGCTGAATCTGTTTTCTAGACCTGTTTGGATCTGATCTACTTGGCTCTCCAGTGGGTCTGCAAGTCCCAGAGGGGACTGGGTAAAATGAGGATCCTGCGGACCTTGAAGATCTACACCACGCATCCTTAAACATGTGCTTATCTCTCTCTCTACAGTTCCTCATTTTAACTCCTGCTTGGGGGGTATGAGGATACTTGGGGTGAGTGGGATCCATGAGGTCTGCAGGAGCTAAAGCAAGAATCCCTGCAGACCTTTTACTGTGCACTGCTGGGAATTATTTTATGTGTTTTAACAGTCTTTGAATAACATTCTCCTAACTTGCCTTTATCAAATAAATGAAGGTTTTATGTCATTTTTTTTTAGCACCGTTGTAAAATAATTTTACAGGTATTACTTTGGTATCATGAGTTAAGCCAATAAAGTTACTTAATCTGTAAAGGATGTTCTTCCCTTCTTGATGGGTGTATTATAGCTGCAGCAGTCTAGTGGATGATGTGTCCTGAACTAGTAAAAGATAGTTTCTGAAATGGAACAGTTGTGCATATTCAGTCAGCCTTTATGTAGACAATTGCCAGCTTAAAGTAATAACATGTCACATAATAAAGAGAGAAATATTTCAATAACATACCAATACCCTCCACAATAGGAGGCAGACAAGTTGAGAAACTTGAGAAATAAGTCAACAATTAACAAACAATCCCCCTGTTTACAAAACCACAAAAACAGTTTTTAGTACCGGCCGGGGCACTGATTATGTGCTGCTCCAATGCTCATAGAGTTCTCTTGAACATTGGAGCAGTGCACAGCTTTCAGTGTGCTAGCCAGTACTAAAAATCGCTTTTGTGGTTTTGTAAAAGGGGAAATAGTAGAAAAGTACTATGCTAGGTGCAGTATAATCTCATTATAACGGATTTCAAGGGACCTGGAAAAACGGTCCTTTATATCCAGAGTCCGTTATATCCAGAGTTGCATTTTTTAAAACTTTATTTAGGTCAACTTGAAACAACAGTCAATCAATGAACAACAGTCACTGCACAACCATATCAGCAACATCAAGAACAAAACTCAGCAAAACATTGGTATGGCACGAAATGATTGCAAAACCAGAACACTAAAAGATGTTCTAAAGCATTATGTCGTACTGTACTGGAAAGAAAAATATTCTGTCATTTTATTCTGGGCTGCATTTTGATACTATATCACCGGCATGCCATGCGCCTTGTAGGCGGAGCCTGCATATCTCTTACAGCCGAAGAAAACTACAGCTAAAAGCGGCTCTGGGGATCAAAGTGGTTGTCTGTTATATGCGAGTCCGCTATATACAATGATTTTCTGTATGTTTATAATGGTGCACGGCTGGGACCAGCGGACCTCATCCGCTATAGGCGAGGTTCTGTTATAAGCGAGTCTGTTATAATGAGATTATACTGTATTCCCAATTTATTGCGTTTCGGCATCAGCCATGTATAGCATGCAAAACATTTATACTTCAGATGCACCACTAGAAAACCTCACAGGCTTTGAGTCTTTGAGAGGGGCCCACCCTTGGCATCACTTATCCCCATCCCTTTTACAAAAGCGGTTTTTAGCGCTGGCCGACGTGCTGAATGCTGTGCATTGCTCCCACGCTCACTGGTTGAGCTGCTGCCTCTGCAATCAGAGCTTGTGAGATCAAATCCTGGTGCTGCCCCTTGTGACCCTGGGCAAGTCACTTAATCCTCCAGTGTCCACCGCTTTGAATTAGAGAATGACACGGTGGCGGTTTACCCGCGGCCACCGCATTTTAGCCGCGGGTCACCCGCCGAAAACGGGGAAGAAAACTAGCAGTCGCTGCGGCGACGGGGACAAGGCCATTCACCGCCCGCGGGGCGGTGAATGGTCTTGTCCCCCGCAGTGAGGCATGAAGGATCGCGCGGTCCCCGCAGCTCACACCCGCCCGCCCAATCGATTCCAGTGTCCAGCCAGCTCTCTCCCCTCTCCTCACCCCAGTCCGCAGATCCTCCTCCTCGGCGACCCGCACGCTACCAGAGAGCCGCGCACACCCGCCGCTGCTCAGCCTCGATCTTCTGCTCTGACGCAACCGGAAACAGGAAGTTGCAGCAGAGCAGAAGATCGAACACTGAGCAGCCGCGCGTGTGCGGCTCCCTGGGAAAGCGCGCAGGTTGCCGAAAAAGAAAACCCACAAACCAAGGTGAGGAGAAGGGAGAGAGCCGGCCAAACACCAGGATTGACCGGGCAGGCAGGTAGTGGCCGCGGGGACCGTGCGATCGCTAGTGTTCCCGGCTCAAATTGGAAGGAGGGAGTGAAAGGAAAAAGGCTTATATGGATGCAGCGGGGACGGTGACGGGGCGGTGAATGGGATGGCAGTGGCGGTGACGGGGCGGTGAAGGGATCGGCGGTGACGGGGCGGTGCAGAGGATGGTGGGCCGGTGACGGGGACACATTTTTTCCCCATGTCATTCTCTACTTTGAATGTCAGCTTTGAAATGCCAAAGCAGCAAAAAGGCAGTATACAAGTCCTCATCCCCTTTCCCTAGTCACACCAACAATGACATAGCCAGAATATATATTTTGAAGGGTTCAGAGGTTAACATGGCCAGTATTGATCAGAGAAGTACCAGACTTTAAACTCTGTTTTCAGTGACAGCTGTGATCAGAGGCAAACATCTGTGTTCCAGCTGTCAGCCTGGTCCAAGAGCATCAGGCGTATTCATCATTGTTGTTAATGTGTAAGAGCATTATCTGTAGGTGTGTTTTTATTATTTGTAAACCACACTGGTTGATTCAAGAAGGGGTGTGTGTATATACTGTATAATCCCCAAAAAATTATGCATTTTAAGTATTGTTGAATTTTTTTGTGATATGCTATTAAAATGGAAAAATACATGTGATTTCTGTATTTTAAAACACTCTTGTATTTTTTTCTGACAAAGCTAGTAAGACCTCTCTGGTTGTGTGACTGACAATCATATACACAGGTTGCACTCACACAGCTGCCCTATGGCTCTTTCATTACATTGGCCCTGGATAAGCAGTGTGACCTCAATAGTTGGGTTTGACACTGTTTCTAGTGCCTCACCCTGGAGAATGGTTGATGAAAATACCTTTTCAGCACCACGGACATAAAGTACTATAAATGAGTTTCCTTTACAGTCTTTAAGAAGCAGGTAAGGAAATGTTCAAAATTATTTGTACTGAATAAATTTAATTTGAACTGCCTGTGCTATTGGTGCTGATCATCACCCAAATCCCATTCAGACAACAGCTCCTAGATTTACTCAAACTCACAAGGGTGACAATGGCAAAGTAAGAGACATTTTCAGAAACTTAAGACGTTTAAATGTGTGGAGAATATAACTTTTCAACTATTATGCTTGCAGCAAGAAATGTTTGGTAAAATCCCACATTATTCGATAAATTCCCAGGAAATGTACAAAATAAACCCTGGATCCATCAAGTACCTCAAATTGATCCTGAAATTATGGCAGACTGTATTTCATCTTAGTTATGAAGCTGGACAATTTCACTCCTACAAGGGGGAGGGGGGATAGGGCCTTTATGTATAAGCAATATATAGGTTTTGTAAAAGGGGCCCTTAATCTTTTGGGACTCTGCCAGGTACTTGTAGCTCGGATTGGCTACTGTTGCAAACAGTATAATGAGTTTGATGGACCTTTTGGTCTTTCCACGTAGGATAGTACTTGGAAATAGAAAGCTGGTAAGTAGGTGAAAGGTGAAAAGAGGGAGACTACACTAGAAGGGTGGGGAGAGGAAGAAGGCAAGGTAGATAAAAAGGCAGCCGAGAGAAATAGAAAAAAAGGTGAAACCTAAGGACCAATGTCAGAAACAGATATGGGGAAGATAGGGAGCAGGAAGATACAGGAAAATATTTAGAAAGCCAGCAAGAGGAAAAAAACCAGGACCAACTCGGCTGGAAAACTGAAATGATCAGACAAGATAGATTACCTTCTGGTATGGGCCTCTCTCATGATATGAACCCCATTCTCCATATGGTTCATACTGCAACTTGACTCCCAAGAAAGGAATGCAAAAACAAGTTAGAAACATAGAACATAGAAACATAGAAAAAAGCGGCAGAAAAGGGCTATAGCCCACCAAGTCTGCCCATTCCAAGTATCCCTCCCCCCTGAGTTTACTCCCTTAACGATCCCACATGAGTATCCCATTTTCTCTTAAAATCCGTCACGCTGCTGGCGCTGTTAGCGCAATGAGCTGTCCCCGATTCAAAATATTGACTTGTGGCACTTTTAGATGAACTAGTACAATTCCCACCAGTGTTATTTTGCTAATACAGTATACCCCTGTGAATTTGTGGTTCTGACTGCGGACTCAGTCGTTTGCGGGGTTTTCCGTGTGTGCTTTTAAACTAGAATGACTCCAGAGAAAGTCCCAGGGCTTACAGGAGACACAGACTAACAGCTAATGACAGACCGAAAAGTGTGCCAAAATTCTTTCTGGCAGGATGAGGAAGTGAGAAATGCCAACCCACCCCCCCCCCCCCCCCACCCAGCACTGTTCTGCAGCCCTCTCCTGCCTCCGATCCCCCGCATCCAATAGTATTCGTGGGGGTTTTAAAATTCACGAGTGCTCCAGGAACTTAACCCCTGTGAATTTCAGGGGCATACTGTATTATGTTTTGAGACATCCAGCGCTAAACAAATAGGTCTGACTAACAAACAACACATAAAATACTACCCACTTATGGTAAGTAGAAAAACTATGATTGAATACCCAGAAAACTCTGGAATGAGAGAGCATAAGATGAGGTTAAAAGTGGATAGACTTGGAAGTAATCTAAGAAAATACTTTTTTATGGAAAGGGATGTGTGTGGTGCAGTGGTTAGATCTACAGTCTTGGCACCCTGAGGTTGTGGGTTCAAATCCCACACTGCTCCTTGTGACCCTGGGCAAGTCACTTAATCCCCATTGCCCCAGGTACATTAGTTAGAGTGGGAGCCCACTGGGACAGTTAGTGAAAAATGCTTGAGTACCTGAATAATTTGTAATCTGCATAGATTATAGGGGTTATGATAGAGGTTGTACCTTGCAACTACATATCAAGAAAACAGTCCAGAAAGCCTTTGAAGTCATGCATAACCTAAGGTATATCCGAAAATTCTTCAATAGAACACAATTCAGACTTCTGGTCCAAGCACCAATACTTGGCCTACTAGACTACTACAATATATACATACCCTGCCCTGCCACCATGATAAAACAACTACAAACAGTACAAAACAGCCCTCAGACTGATCTACTCACTGAAGAAGTTCCACCACATTACCGCCACAAACCAAGACACACTGGCTACCGAAACAAGCAAGAATAGTTTTTAAATTCTACTGCATGCTCTTCAAAATCCTACATGGCAATGGACCATCCTACCTGAACACTCGCCTAACTTGGAACAACTCTTCCAGACCAAGGAGAACTCAGACACCCTTTACCCACCCCCCAATCAAAGGCATTCAGTATTAAAAAAATATACAATGGACTACTCGCCACGCAAGCAATGAAACCAGACAGCCATATTTCCAGTGTACTAATTTCAGCACCAAACTACAGAACCTTCAGGAGGGAAATAAAAACCAGACTGTTCAAGAAATTTGTCAAGACAAACTCCTGATACAACCAATATCCTCACTCCTTCACCAGACTCCAAATGTTACAACCAATAGCTTCCCTGTAATCTTCTGGAAATGACCAGAATCTCTTCCTTTGTAATCTGCCTAGTATCACAAGGTATTGGCAGAATAAAAGAAACTAATGCAATATAAAAGGTGGCGGAAGCGTGGAATGACTGCCTGGTGGAGACATACTATATCTGAATTCAAGAAATCATGAGACAAGCACATGAGAGATCTTTTACCAAGCTATTGTAAGCACTAATGCATGCTTAGTACAGCACATACACTAGAAGTCTGCACGGGAACGGAGATCGCGGGAATCCCGCGGGTCCTGTGGGGGTCCTGCAGGAATCCCTCCCTAACCCACGGGACTCCCAGGGACCCCCCTCTGGCCAACGGGATTCCCACAGGGATGGAAGGCTTTGGAAGCAGGGTTCGTCCATATAATATAATGGACACGTCAGCCTTAGTAAAAGAGGGGGGGTTTATAAGTTAATTACCTGAACAGAAAACAAAAAAAGGGTTCCCCCAAAGAGATTCCACAAGGAAAACAGCAGCGCAAACACAAGTAATTGCTGCTTTTATGGGGATGGAGGTAATTCCTGGTGAGGACGGAGAGGATCCTGGCGGGGATGGGTGGGGACGGAGAGGGGATGGGTGGGATTTCTGTCCCCGTGCAACTCTCCACACTGAGGCATCCCATGGTAAAACTCTGATGTGTGCATGCTACCCATTTATTTTTGGCTGAGGAGGGGTGTCTGCACTAACCAGTGCAGTCACATTGCAATGGCTAAATGATTAGAACATGATTTGCATGCGATTCCTTACTGCCTACAAAATGGGCCCTGGGAATAACACTGAGTGGCTGCTGCTTCAGGTGTCCCCCAGCCCTGGAATCCCATCCCCTTCCTCCTGGTGGCCTAGTCTATCCCATTCTCACTCTTGCTCTTAAATGTATACACTTATTCTCTGTGTCATTTATACACATGGGGAAATTCTAAAACTGGCGTGTAAACGTAGGTGCTGGTTACAGAATCTGGCCCACATTCTCTATTTCTCACCCCCTCCAGGGATGATGTTCTTCTCATTATCCAGGCTGGTTCCAGTATGCTTTCTTCAGGCTAGACCTCAGTTGTCTTCTTTGCCCAGATTCCAGAACCCTCCCTTATCCATCCCTCCTCAGGCCAGACCACTGCTCTCTCGTTCTATGCCCATGCTCGGTGTCAGGTCAAAAGCGTGCCAGGACAAAGGCGCGCACAGACAACTGAGCGCAGCGCGGAGGTGCGCGCCACAGAAAATTACTGTTTTTAGGGCTCCGACGGGGGGTGTGGGGGGGAAACCCCCCCACTTTACTTAATAGAGATCGTGCCGCGTTGTGGGGAGTTTGGGGGGTTGTAACCCCCATTTTACTGAAAACTTCACTTTTTCCCTGTTTTTAGGGAAAAAGTTAAGTTTACAGTAAAATGTGGAGGGTTACAACCCCCCAAACCCCCCACAACGCCGGCGCGATCTCTATTAAGTAAACTGGGGGGCTCCCCAACAAAACCCCCCGTCAGAGCCCCTAAAAACTGTAATTTTCTTCGGCACGCACCTCCGTCTTGCGCTCAGTTGTCGGCACGCGCCTTTGTCTTTCGCGGGGTTGTCTATGAAGCCCCATGCTCAACTCCATTATATTCTCTGTACCTACTTTTCCCAGACCTGATCTCCCCCCTCCCCCTGCCATTCATTTTAAAAACACTCAGATTGGGCTATCCCACTATGAGGAATGTTCATTGTAAATCTGTGTTTGCAACATTCTTTTTCTTTTCAAGATTCTTAAGTTTGGAATAGAATTCCTAGTCAAATTTAGACAAATTTAATCCTATTTAGTAAGTTTTTGAAAGGCATTAACCTTTTCCTATTGTGTGTCCCGGATGACGGGACATTCCAAAAATGCTGTTGCCATCGTGGATAAACAGTCTGTATGGACTAATAAAGAGCCAGGAACACAAAATATTTGAATTTACAGACTTATGACTTATTTACATTATGTTTACAATAGCCGTAAATGATAACGGTGAATAATACAAAACTTTGCTAACATAATTACGATTGGAGCCAGCGTAACGTACAATTTATTACGATAGGAAAAGGTTAAACTATTTTTTCTGATTGGATTAATTGATTTAAAATTAGTATTATGTTGGCTATTGTTACATCTTTTTGGTATATAGATCTCTTAATCTGTACTCTGCCTTGAAACTTTTCATGGAACTAGAGTTGGTCTGAGGGATAAAAAGAATAGAGACAAGCAGGAAAGGAAACCCACGTTCCCTTTTTGTCTTAGACTCTCTCCATAGTCAAGCACAGTGTGCCTTGAAATTACAAATTAGGTAGAACTAGGTTTCTCTTGTTTCTACAGAGGTAACTGCGGAAAGTACTCTGGGGTCTGCTTACCAGTAAAAACCAAAAGGAATTGACCCCAAAATATCCACAAAGAAGAAAATCCAGAGAAAACAAAAAAAAAACTCTGTGGAGTGACGATGTTCCCAAATGGACTTTATTTAAAAGTATCAAAGTTCCAAAGGTACACTAAAATCTTTCACATAAAATAATTCCATCCACATAAAAGTAAATCATCCACATAAGAGCCTTAAAGGACCTAGTCCGCTAGGGATACAGGACCCAACACGGTCTGCGTTTCGACAAAAAGTCTTCTTCAGGGGTCCCTGGGGGTCCTATAAAGGTGAGTATGTGGGAAACAATTGTGTGGTGAGCCGGAAGTGAGACACTGCTCACCATTATAGGGACCCCTGAAGAAGACTTTTTGTCGAAACGCAGACCATGTTGGGTCCTGTATCCCTAGCGGACTAGGTCCTTTAAGGCTCTTATGTGGATGATTTACTTTTATGTGGATGGAATTATTTTATGTGGATGATTTTAGTGTGCCTTTGGAACTTTGCTACTTTCAAATAAAGTCCATTTAGGAACATCGTCACTCCACAGAGTTTTTTTTGGTGCTTTTTGTTTTTGTCTGCTTACCAGTACAATGTTTTAATGCATTAAAGGCTTTATGCCTTTTAAAGAACAGCATGTTGTGTCACAACAAAGCATAATCACATTTAATGTACAAATGCACCAAAGGCATATTTACATTTTGCTTTAATAAGGATTTTAGCATTCATGTGACCTATGCTAAATTTGTGTGCTTATTACCATTATTTGGCATAGCTCTGAACTCATGCAAATGCTAACGAGGGAAAAGAAAGAGTGATGATATACATTAACCAATAGTGCAAACATTTTTATATCTTTGTAAATAGGTCCTGTTTCAACTAAGGCTGTTAAAAGTTCCTCATAAAATAGTTTCATGTTTAATTTTGATATAAAGTACCACCAAAGGCAATATCTTTGTGATGATTTAAAGACTAAAATACAGTATAATAGTATACTTTTATGAATAACAGACTTGCTTTTCTGAAGTAGGCTGTGAAAACTGTAAGGCTGTTCATAGCTATTCTGCATGCTGTTTTAGATTCTTTTAGATCAGTAATTTTTCAGTTCGTATTTTGTATTTCTTTTCGTTACTCTTTGTTTTTTAACTTTTTTAGGGCTGCATGTCAATTAAAATTAGGAATTGTAACAAATCATGCAATTAATTGTGCAGTTAAAAGGTACATGGGGTTTTTTTTTCTCAGTGCAGCTTTTTGTGATTCTGGGCAGTGAAGGGTTAAGACAAGTGACTTGTCCAGAGTAGCAAGGAGCAACAGTGAGAAAATCAAATCTTTTTTCTTTTTTCAGCAGGTTCGGCTGTTGCAGGGCAGGGGCCGGAGATAGCAGGAGAGACAGCGAGGGCAGGAAGCAGGCAGAAAGACCCGGGGTTGTGGCGAGAGTTAGCTCCGCCCCCCCCGTCGCGTCACAGGTCGCATCGGCGCCCGGGCTCCCCTTTAAGTAGAAGGGAGCCAACGGCGCCCAGCCGTTCGGCGCACGGCGAAGGCGAGCGGCAAAGGCGCTCGCCTTAGCGAGAGCGCCTTTGCGAAGGAAGCCTGTGAAGGAGCCCAGGCAGCCCAGCAGCAAATCTAAATCCAACTTCTAACTTTTAACCTCAATAACTTCTAACCTTAAAAAAAAACAAACAAAAAAAAAACTATTCTCCTCTTATCATTTTCTCTCTCTCTATTTTTTCAGATAACTGCACGTCAGGCACCGCTCCCAAATCACCGAGGCTACAGGAATGGAGGCTACAGGAACCCAGGGGAGCTACCCAGTTTTCTGCATCGAGTGCCATATGTATGACTACCTCCCCTCCGGGAGGCAGGTATACATTTGCAATCGATGTCAGGAACTGGATAGCCTGAAGAAGGAGGTCGGGAGACTGCAGGTTCGAGTACAAGAACTGGAGGGACTGTGAACCCTGGAAGAACAGTGTTGGACAACCGTGGACACCGCCAGAGAAAGCCACATCGTAGAACAAGTTAGGGAGCTCGAGAAATTCATTGAGGAGGCCTGCAAGATGGTAGAGGCACAGGACCACCAACACACCAGGAGGGAACCGACAGTTGGACGACAGGAATCACCAGACACCATGGAACTAGGACCTTGCGGAGGACCTGGGCAGGCAGAGGAGGAGGAGATCCATCAGAGCCAGGAGAAAGGACTAGCGAACTGCGCAGATGACGCAGACCTGAGACCAGGGGCGGAGACACAGCAGAGCCCAGAGGACGGACAAACGGACTACACATATGACACAGATCTGAGACCAGAGAGACAGTTGAAGAAGGGGAGATCGGCTATTGTGGTCGGGGACTCAATCCTGAGAGGAGTAGACAGTCACATAGCCGGAGGGAGAGAGGACAGACTGGTAACATGTCTCCCGGGGGCAAGAACAAAAGACATCATCAACAATATCGAGAGGATCCTGGAGGGAGCCGAGACGGAGGAGACAGCAGTAGTGATCCACATCGGAACCAATGATATCAGCAGGAGAAACTTCAACAGGACTACACTAACTGACCAGTTCAGGACCCTGGGGAGGAAACTGAGACTAAGGACAAGGAAGATAGCCTTCTCAGAGATCTTGCCAGTACCGAGAGCGGACACAAAGAGACAGAGCGAACTACAATCAATTAACTTTTGGCTGAGGAGATGGTGCGAGGAGGAGGGCTTCCACTTTGTTAGGAACTGGACTACCTTCTTGGGGAAGAACAAGCTCTACAGAAGAGATGGACTGCACCTTAGCACAGCTGGGACGAGGATGCTGGCACGCAACGTCCAGAACGTCATAGACTTGGCTTTAAACTGAGAAGAAGGGGAAAGCCGATAGTCGACCTGACCTCGACACATCGGACATCAGTACCTGACAAAGATACTGAACTGGGACATTGTAAAAGAGGACTCGGGTCTGAGGGTGTATGGGTTGAAAAAGGACCTAAAGACGCATTGCAGGGATCGAGGGCACAAATGGACCAGGTAAGCGGGACCAATACAGAACAACAGGAAACAGAGGGGCAAAGTCATTGTGAAAAAGAGCCCAGGACTGAGTGGGAATTAGGAGAGCAGGAGGCGCAGGGGAAACAGGCAGAGGACGTCACACACACACAACAGGAGGAGGACGAAGCTCAGGGGCTGGCAAACCATGAGGGAAACTGCAGGAATACCAAAGCACAAGGGAAACAAAGAGAGAGGACAAAAAACTGGGTCTTAAACTGCCTATACACAAATGCTAGGAGCCTGAGGGCCAAAATGGGAGAACTGGAAATCACAGCCAGCAATAAGGACCTAGACATAATTGGAGTCACAGAAACGTTGTGGACCGAGGACAATCAATGGGATGTGGCCATACCAGGGTACAAACTATACAGGAGAGACAGGACACATAAAAAGGGTGGAGGAATAGCGCTGTACATAAAAGACTCCATACCATCAGCCAGGACGGAAACAACAGTACGGGCGGATAGCCTGGAATCACTATGGGTTAAGCTACAGGGAGGAGCAGGAGCAGACATTAAACTGGGTCTGTACTACTGCCCACCTGGACAACCGGAAGAAATCGACCAGGAGATGGAGGCTGAACTGAAACAGGTATGCAGAAGCGGAAATGTGGTGGTGATGGGGGACTTCAACCATCCTGGGATAGACTGGAGTATTGGGCACTCAAACTGCGCAAGAGAGACAAAATTCATAGAAGTCACGAGGGACTGTTTCATGGAGCAGCTGGTCACGGAACCAACACGGGGCGATGCCACTCTTGACCTAATCTTTAACGGACTAGGGGGGCCAGCAAAGGAGGTGGCGGTATTACCCCCACTAGGTAACAGCGATCACAACATGATCCAGTGCAAGCTTGAAATTGGATCATCAAAGGGGAAAAGAACCACAACGACGGCACTCAACTTCAAAAAAGGAAATTATGATGCCATGAGAAAAATGGTGGGAAAGAAGCTCAAAGGCAACATAGGGAAGACGGAATCCGTAGAAAAAGCCTGGACCTTACTCAAGGAGACTGTGCACGAAGCACAAAGCATATGCATCCCCAAGTTCAGAAAAGGGTGCAAAAAAAATAGAACAAAAAACCCAGTGTGGATAACAAGTGCAGTGAAGAAGGCGATAAGCGACAAGAAAGCATCGTTCAGAAAATGGAAAAAAGACCAAACAGAGGAGAACCAAAAAGGGCACAAAGAACACCAGAAAGAGTGTCACCGAGTGGTTAGAAAAGCAAAAAGAGAATACGAAGAGAGACTGGCAAAGGAAGCAACAAACTTCAAGTCGTTCTTCAGATACGTCAAGGGGAAGCAACCGGCGAGAGAAGAAGTGGGACCATTGGACGATGGAGACCGAAAGGGAGTTGTAAAAGAAGAGAAAGAGATAGCTGACAGGTTAAATGAGTTCTTCACGTCAGTCTTCACGATGGAGAATATAACCAACATTCCGGAACCCGAGGAGATCGTAATAGGAGACCAAGAAGATAAGCTGGTCGATTTAGAGGTAAGCCAAGAGGATGTACTCAAGCAGATTGACAGACTAAAGAGCGACAAATCGCCGGGTCCAGATGGCATTCACCCAAGGGTACTCAAGGAACTAAAAGACGTAATAGCGGAGCCACTTCGACAGATATGCAACCTATCCTTAAAAACCGGAGAGATCCCGGAGGATTGGAAAATAGCAAATGTCATGCCCATCTTCAAAAAGGGCGCAAGGGGGGACCCGGGAAACTACAGGCCGGTGAGCCTGACCTCAGTCCCGGGAAAGATGATGGAGGCACTGATTAAAGACGGCATCTGTGAGCACATCGAAAAAAATGGGCAGCTAAAACCAAGTCAACATGGCTTCTGTAAGGGTAGGTCATGCCTCACAAACATATTGTACTTCTTTGAGGGAGTGAACAGCCAGGTGGATAAAGGGGAATCTATAGACATCATTTACCTTGACTTCCAAAAAGCCTTCGACAAGGTGCCACACGAGAGACTGCTTAAAAAGATATGGAACCACGGGGTACAAGGGGAGGTCCACCGATGGATCAAAAACTGGCTGTCAAACAGGAAGCAGAGGGTTGGCGTAAAGGGCCACTACTCAGACTGGAAAGGGGTCACGAGCGGAGTTCCGCAGGGGTCGGTGCTGGGACCCGCTCTTGTTCAATATCTACATAAATGACCTAGAGGCGGGAACTAAGTGTGAAGTCATTAATTTGCAGATGACACCAAACTATACAGCAGGGCTCAAACCAAGGAAGACTGCGAGGATCTCCAAAAGGATCTAACGCAGCTGGAAAAGTGGGCCAAAAAATGGCAGATGAGCTTCAACGTGGGGAAATGCAAGGTCATGCACGTGGGGAAAAAGAACCCGATGTTCACATACAAAATGGGGGGAACACCACTAGGGGTTAGTAACCTGGAGAGAGACCTGGGAGTGATGGTAGATGCAACACTGAAGGCATCGGCGCAATGCGCCACAGCCTCTAGGAAAGCAAACAGAATGCTGGGTATCATTAAGAAGGGTATTACAACCAGGACGAAGGAAGTTATCATGCCGCTGTATCGTGCAATGGTACGGCCGCATCTGGAGTACTGTGTCCAGTACTGGTCGCCGTACCTCAAGAAAGACATGGCGGTACTTGAGGGAGTACAAAGAAGAGCAACCAAACTGATAAAGGGAATGGAAAATCTCCCATATACCGACAGATTGAAGCAGTTGGGACTTTTCTCCCTGGAGAAGCGAAGACTTAGAGGAGACATGATAGAAACCTTCAAGATCCTGAAGGGCATAGAAAAAGTAGACAGGGACAGATTTTTCAAATTAAGGGGCACCACAAGCACAAGGGGGCATTGGGGGAAATTGAAAGGGGACAGGTTTAGAACAAACGCTAGGAAGTACTTTTTCACTCAGAGGGTGGTAGATACATGGAACGCGCTTCCAGAGGCTGTTGTAGACAAGAAAACACTAAATGGTTTCAAAGAAGGTTTGGATAGATTCCTAGAAGAAAAAGGGATTGGGGGGTATAGATAGGTATAGACCATTGCTCAGTCAATGGGCCTGATGGGCCGCCGCGGGAGTGGACCGCTGAGCAGGATGGACCTATGGTCTGCCTCAGCGGAGGCAACTTCTTATGTTCTTATACCTTTGACTGCATGATTAATTGCAATTAAAATGTTAGTCAAAATGCAGCCCTAATGAACAGGAAATTGCATTATCTATAAAGGAAAGTTCGAAAAGAAAGTAAAGCATATCTAAGCTGTCCAGTCTTGGTCCAAACCATCTCGGCAGCATGAGCACGGTACTTAATCTCCAAATGCATCTTTTCAATAGATAGTAACCCACTTGAAAAAAGCACCGGCCTCTGGAGTCTATATATGACATTCTGACTATCAATTGGCTGTCAATAAGTAACCGCTACTATAAAAACCAAATCAAACTTTGTCAGGTGAAATATGCATTCTGGGTGACTGATTTGGTTTGAAGCTGTGTTGTATTTTAATTATGTATGTTTTGGTGTGATCCGCTTTGTATAAAATTGAAATATAAATAATAAACTATAAGCTTAATACACTAGTTTCAACTACTCATATGCAGGCAGGAAAAGGCTTCAAGCGCTCATAGGAGATGGGCTTTTGCATATCTCTCATGCCTAAACCCCTGTCAGATGAGAAAGCATTAGTCAGAAAAGCCTTCCTACTAATCCCGTCTATTTTATGGGTAAATGCTCACAAAGTTCAGTATTTAAATAATTGTATTGTCACATAAAACAATTTTGTACTATCTGCTGGATTCATTTCTGATGAGATCAAATGCCTTCTTCGCTACTGGCCTCCATTGAGGAAAACTGGTGACTTGGCACTGCTGAGATCTGCATGCAGATTAATTGGTTAATGAGCTCTTAACCATCAATAATTGGGCGCTGACCAATTATTGATGTTAATTGGCACTTGGAAAATGCAATCGGCTATTGTTTTCAGCCTGCACATTTCTCTTTTCTAATCCACCATGCTGGGTATAAGCATTCCTGGCATAGGTGCTAACTCTTCTAGATTATTAGAGGTGGTAATTGCAACACAACATAAATTCCCTCTCCTGGGTCAAATGACGGAGGTTGTTCAGCACCCACTGCATCCACAGTGCTGGCAGCTATGGTCCTTGGTTAATTTTCTCCAGCACTATATGTAATCACAAGGCTGTGTTATAATCTTAATGAAAAACAACAACTGCAGAGCACTGTACAGGATGCAGGAAATGTTTATGAAAATAAACAATTTGTTGTGCACAAATAAACCACCTGGTAGGTAAAGGGACCCGACACGGTACGTGTTTCGATCAACACGTCTTCATCAGGGGTCCCTAAGATGGTGGCAAGGAATATGTTTGCAACAGTATTTTGCCTGATCTATGGGCTGCATTGTTTAGTAAGGCATGTCACTGATGAAAAAGCTGTTATTCTCTATAATAAAACCCTAAGCGCTCATGTGCACTTAGGATTTTGTGATCCCTGCCACCATGCTGTGTCCGTCCATGCCGAATTCGATTTCTGGAGTGTGGGGCGGCTTGCGACGGCGATTTCAGTGGCAGTTTGACTCCTGCACTGCCGGGACGCCTCTTCTCACCCTCCGACCAGCAAACGTAGCAGCCGCAGGGCATTTGCTAGGCCAGCCCACTTTGATAATGCGAGGTGGGCCAGCCTGGCAAAAGCCCTGAGGCTGCCCGGGCTAGCGGATGCTGGACAGGGGGAGCAGAGAAAGGAGAAGGCCTACTGCTGGCCAGGGGGAGCAGGGAAGAGGTGCTGCTGGACAGGGGGGGTAAAAGGAAGGGAGAAGGCCTACTGCTGGCCAGGGGAAGCAGGGAAGAGGTGCTGCTGGACAGGGGGGGGAGGTAAAAGGAAGGGAGAAGGGCCTACTGCTGGCCAGGGGGAGCAGGGAAGAGGTGCTGCTGGACAGGGGGGGGAAGTAAAAGGAAGTGAGAAGGCCTACTGCTGGCAGAGGGGAGCAGGAAGAGGTGCTGCTGGACAGGAGGAGCAGGCAAGGGGTGGTGGTGAACAGCTGAGGAAAGAGACAGAGAAAAAGAATGACAGACAGACAGAAAGCGGCCAAGGAAAGAGAGAGAAAGAAAGAAATACAGGCACATACATCTATTCTAGCACCCATTAATGTAATGGGCTTAAAGACTAGTTATATTATAATCCTTACAGATATCACAAAATGCTATAGCTTCTGTCCTTTGTGGTTGTCAAAATTCAATCCCATTTCTCCTACTCTTTATTCAATACAAAATTTTAGTGTTTGCTTTTAAAAGTCTGAATAAATGAGCAGTTTATAAACTTTTACAAAAGCTACAGCACAAGTGGCCTTAGCATGCAGCTTACATGGGTTCCCACACGTTGAGGCCACTTGTGCCGTAGCTGGAAAATGGCACATTTTTCCATTTTACAAAAAACTCAAACCTTGTTACACAAAGAGCAAGGGGGAAAAAAGGCATTACCCCTCCCCCCCCACACACACTTACATCAAGGTTCAAAAATTAAAATACGCCATTCAGGTGCACACAAAGGAACTTAAATATGGGACCCCACTCCAACATCCATTTAAGAGCAACAGGTTTCATTCACACTCACCATCCCAAACACATTCCCAACAAGGAACCTTGTTTCACCAAAATCCTTGGCTGCTTCAGGGGATAATACTACTCATTTTCTTTGTGCAGAAGTCCACATCAAATGTTTGTTTATTAAAATATTTGACCGTACTTTGTTTTAGCATCAGCATGGTTTACAAATGGCAGCCAGGAGCCTAAAAACCTCTAGTACAGCTTGATAAAGGGGCCCTTATTTCATATCTTTTATGGAGTAATTGCGTTCTTCAAAGCTTGATTTTGGCCTGAACAGCAGATGGTCGCCTGTGAAATTATTATTATTATTATTTTTTTTTTTTAATATTCTTTATTCATTTTCAAAATTACATTAAGTGTAAAATATATTCATTCACAGTAACAATAAATATTATCACTTATAAACAATCATTTGGTACATTATATAAATTTTTATCCCTTCCCCTTTCCCATCCCCTCCCATCTCTTATCTTCCATTATTATATAATATATGTAATAAGAAAACATACCTCCCTCCCTATATCCTGAACTGATAATTAAAAGGGAAATAATTTTACTTAATCCTTACAATATTTTGTTAATGGTTTCCACACATCCTGAAATTTCTTAAAGTATCCCCTGTGTATCTTATGATACTGTGATATTTGGTATGGAAATGAGAGCAAAAAGTCAGATTTCTGCTAACAACAATAAATTATTACTAATAATGACTGGGGTTGCCATTCAACAAATTACATATAATTGGAAGGATTGGAAGAGATTAAATTATAACTTTTGGTGGAATTCTTTATGCCATATCTATAAAATGGAAAGATTTATTGCTTTACGAAATTATTATTTTTATTTTTTAACTACCCTTTTATATCATGTAATTCTTTTCTTATTTTAAGATTGCTATCTGAGCAGCTTATAACCAATGTCAATGGGTGGTGTATCAAAGTTAGAAATAAACTTGGATTCTTTGGAGTTTAACACCTGTGCATCTTTATTTTCAGATCTCTGAATTTCACAGACTAGAGGCCACACTTTCTGCAGCATCTTTCGTTTCCCCTCCGATTAAACTATGAACTCTTAAACTTCATCTGGATTGCGCTGCAAGAGGTCTAAGGTCATGGACAGATTATAAAAGCTGTCTGGCTCTATACAAATTATCTGTTAAACATTTGCCACAAGTCTACACGACTTTTAGTTTTAAGGATGTGAAGAACAGAGCTGAACGGAGTGCCACATTTTGAATTTATTTGAATATTGACTGTCTGCAGGGGGATTTGGTTGCAGCTATTTAAACCATTTTAAATTGCTAGAAATGTGAATTGCTTCCTCTTATAATGATCAGTCTGCTGCTAGGCGCATGTGTTATAATGCTTAGTTAAAATAATCACGAGGGGAAAGGTGAAATCATGCAGGTAGTCACAGGCTCTGTGAAACTATCGTTCCAAAAACACCACTGCATTTTATAAAATTGTGACAGCAATCAGGCAACTCATTGCTAAATGCCACCCTGTCAGTGTATGGACAGTGATTGGCTCACGCTTTGACAGGAAGGGTGACATTTAATATAAAAAGGAATATACTAGCATCTGTGTTGGCCTCCCTCTCTGAACCGAATCTCTAATCCTTGATAGTCTGATTGCCCCCTCCTGACCCAACTCCCCTTTCCTCAAGAAAAAAAAAATCCCCAAAAGGTAGTGGCACTCTCCTAATCCCTCCGTCAGGCTCATCCAAGCTCATCTGCTGTACCTTAAAACATTCCCCTCTACAAAAGGTATATCCCGCGTAGGAAAATTAGGAACATCCCTCCCCTTTAGAACCACAGAACTCTGGAATAACCTCACATCCCCGCTCAGAGTTTCAAGTTCCCTCCAATCCTTCCGCAAACACCTGAAAACTTGGCTCTTTTCAAAAATCTAACACCTCCGCTCTTTGGCACCCTGTCCCCTCTTTATCTTCCTAGCTCCTTTCCTATAACCCTTCATTGTAGCTCCTTTTCAACCTAACCCTGTAAACCGTGCCGAGCTCTACGCTTGTGGATATGGCGCGGTATACAACCTAAGGTTTAGTTTAGTTTAGGAAGCAGCAGTGATGCCCGCTCATGGCAGTCGGACCCCATCTGTGCATCCCACCATATTTCAAGATAACACTGGAGGGAGAAGTAAGTGGACATCCATCCTACTTCCTGTTTTAAGGTATGGTGGGTGGTCTAGGGCAGTGTTTCTCAACTTGGTCCTGGAGTACTGAGAAACACTGGTCTAGGGCAGGCCTGTGGAAGGGTGCCACTGGACTGCAGAAATTTATTTTTTATGTGGTAAAGGGGGGTTGAGTTCTGGAGCCACTAGATTACCTGGGAAAAATATTTTTAACTGTGGGTGTGGTAGAAGATTGAGTCATCAGGGAAGGGGGGGAGAGAACACTGGATTAGTGGGGGGGAAGGGTGATGCCGGGTATCCAGGGCAGGATTGTAGGGTTGGGAGAGAGGGGTGCCAATTGATACTCCTCTCAACCAACCTTTCCATGTTTCCCCAGACCAGGCGAAAGTTTTTCTTATAATAGCCACATGTCTAAATCTTTTTTATTTTTTTTTCTTGCGATGGGACAGCAAATCACTGCGTTGCATTCATTTTAATGTGGTATTCAGTCAGGCTTCCATATAAGTTAACACCCATGCTGAAATGCTTTCTGCATTGCTATCCCGCGGTAAGATAGGATTAAATCCATAGCAACCACGCAAGATTAAATCCATAGCAACCGTGTAGGACGCTTTTGCATCGGCCCCCACTGTGAATAGCATCCAGGATGTACTGAATGGACTTGATGGTCTTTTCTGCCATCTTAAGAACATAAGAATAGCCTTACTGGGTCAGACCAATGGTCCATCAAGCCCGGTAGCTCGTTATCACGGTGGCCAATCCAGGTCCTTAGTACCTGGCCATAACTCAAGGAGTAGCAACATTCCATGCTACTGATCCAGGGCAAGCAGTGGCTTCCCCCATGTCTTTCTCAATAACAGACTATGGACTTTTCCTTCAGGAAATTGTCCAAACCCTTCTTAAAACCAGCTACGCTATCCGCTCTTACCACATCTGGCAATGCGTTCCAGAGCTTAACTATTCTCAAAGTGAAAAGATATTTCCACCTATTGGTTTTAAAAGTATTTCCCTATAACTTTGTGTGTCCCTGAAATAAAGTTATAACATTTTCAAGTAAGAAAAATATTTAGATAACAGCGAAGCATTATGGATTTTTCTAAAATTTTTCAATTGAGCCAGCTGGGGAGATCCATTATAAGAGAACTCAGACAACAGCAATATCGGTTGCAGGTCCACGATTATGGAATCGTTTGCCAGGTTATCTAAGATTATATAAGGAGTTGAAGTCTTTCAAAAAGGAATTGAAAACTTATTTATTTGTACAAACCTTTTTTTAGAGTGCAATGTTTTGAGATCATTATGTACTTAAATAACTGAAACAGGGAGTGATGTACGGTAGGTTTGTTTTTCTTAGTCGCCTTAAGCCTGCATAGGTATGCGCGACGCACAAATACAAGATTAGATTATGAAGATTATGTTTTATATTTTGTGTTTGTTTTATTGTAATCCACTTTGGTCTTAAGCTGAATTGAAATTTTAAAATAAATAAATAAGTGATCATCATGTGAGCAGGCCGAGTAGTATTACCTGTCACATATTCATACCCCCAGGCACCTTGGCTCTCTGTTAAAACAATAAACACAGCGTGAAACACACACCATACATTCCCCTGACCAGGGCACCCTCACCATTGATGCATTCTAAATGTCAATGCATAGAAACAAGGTCACCATCCTTGCAAGTGGTGTTTCCTAGAAGGTGTGTGAATGGGATGCTGGAGGATCATGAGCTTCACTGTTCTGAGATATCGCTAGGGCAGGGCAACAAATCGCACTAATGCCACATACAGTATTAATGTTGCTGTTATTTTGTTCATAGTGCAAACTATTGGAATCAAATGCCAACTTTTGTTTTGCAGGGTAACTGTACAACATTGTGCTTCTGTTTATAGCAGTCATTCATTTATTGGACCACACGAGGGCAGTGTTTGATTTCATTATTTAGATGACTCTGTTAGAATGACAATTTTGAATGTGTTGCCAAACTGATGTATTGTCTAATCTGTTTAATCTTATACCTTATCTTTATTCCATTGACATATGAGGTAGTCATATGTGGGATGATATTACATCTGAAGCCCTCATTGGACAGATATAAAGGTCGGCTTTTCCTTATTATGACCGGGATAGCCATTCAAATGGTTACTTAACTTTACTTTTTGGTGGGAAAATTTATGTTTAAGTTATAGGTATGAAAAGATGAATGCGGATACGCTGGGGCATACTAAGTTAATTTGAGGCCCATTGACGTCTTTTATGGATTCATTATAGTTGTCTTTTCCTTTATTTCTGTTGGTATAATACACACATACCCAGGGGAAGGGAGGGTGGGAGGGGGGTATTTCTTTTGTATGGTTCTATTCCCTTATGAAAATGTTGATTGGTTGTTTTTTTTTTTAATGTTGTATGGATTCTGATTGATTATAAGTGCATATATGATTACTATTATCTGTATAGATATTGTATTGCATTTTTGTTAGCGTTAGAAACTCAATAAAGATTAAAAAAAAAAAAAAATTAGATCTGAAAGCCCAATCAGGTTAGCTTACAACAAATGGAAATACAATTTCATAAAGAAATTGGACAGAAATAATTTGTAAAATAGTAAGAAGAGTAACATAAACTAACAGGGTATGAAATCCATAGCCAGGATTGACTGGTATGCCTGCTTGACTCAGGCAATAGGCCTCTAGGGACAGAGTTTTATATGGCAGCTTGACTCCCACGGATAGTACCATGAAACTGCTGCTAGGGGTTGCTGGTACCATATTAAACCCAATGCCAGAAGGGGAAGGAGCAACTGTGGATCATTCCTGCCCTGCACCCACCAAACCTGCTTGTAGTTTGCTGGCTGGTGGGGGGGTAGGGGGGGGGGGAGGGGAGCTTTGTGGAAGGGGAGATGGCACATTGGGAGGGTCAAATGAAGGGGAAATATTAGGGGAAGAGGTAGAGAAAAATGTCCTTTTTTATTTAAAACCGCAAAATGTCTTATCTTGTTTAATTTGAAAATGACCATTTCCAGATGTGTTCACCTTCAGTGCCTCTATCTTTTTTTGATCATTTTTGAAAAACAACATCCAAACGCAAAATGCACAAAATAAGCCATCGGGAGATAGGAGGGGGGGGGGGGGGGTCAGCATTTTTAGTATACTGGTCACACAGACATCCTAGCTGAGTATTGGGGCACTGCAATGAACGTCACATAAAAGGTATACACCTCATCATAACTTTTATTTTGCAGGGTAACTGTACAACATTGTGCTTCTGTTTATAGCAGTCGTTCATTTACATTCTTTACATTGTAAGGGGGACCCTCCAAAACCTACTATACCCATCTGCCACCCCAATAGCCCTTATGCCTGCAGGTGTCACCTATATATCAGTACAGAAGGGTTTTGGTGGGCACACACTTTCCACCACAAGTGTACTAGTTAGGGTGGAATATGGGCCTGGGTCTCCTTCTCTAGGGACCACAGCACCGATTACCAAGCTACTACAAATAGCTGCTTGCCACTCTACTAGGAGCAGTGTCACTGAATTTTGGCACTTTCCAGTTCATGCAAGGGCAGTCTGAGGATGGAGTCAGAGAGGAGCCAGGAGTTATGTAGGTACCAGTGATATCCAGTACCAGTAAAGCTAAATGAGCCATGCAAAGGCAGTTCTAACTTTACCTGGTTAGCTCTGCAGGTATGACACTGAATACTGGATGTATCTGTATAACTCTAGGCACCACCAATGACCTGGATATTTAATACTGGTGCCCAGATATGGCTCGGCACTGAATACTGAAGTCTAATTAAGCAACTAATGGACAGCATTTAAAGAACGACTAAATATTGACCCACACCTTCTTAAGACATAATTTAGAACCCTATTGCTCGGCCTCAGACTAGCCACTCATTCTCAGGATCCCTCGTCCTTATTGGCAGCAACACTTCTTGGAAAAGGGGGTACACTAATAGGGTAGTTATTAAAGATGTAATATGACCCTATCACGCTTTATGTGCCCCATAACACAAATTGAAGGGCAATAATGCATGTTAACTTATACATCATAACAAATGTTAACATGAGGTCAGCAGGTTATACAATAAAGAGATGCAAACAATATAGAACAGCTCATTACTATTTTTCTCTTCATTGCTCTTGGAGGCTGGAACTCACAATCAGGAGCTGCTGTAACAGTTTTCTTGGTGCCCAGATGCCATTATAAAATTGGTGCTCAGCCCATGGCATTGGTGTACCTAAATTGTGTTGCAGAGTTTTAGAATTTCCCCCACAGGGTAGATCCTTTTTTTAGGAAGCTGTAGCTTGTTAAGTTTAAAAAAAGATCCTCAAGACTAAAGTAGGATTTGAAAAAAAAAATATGATCCAGGGATGTATGTTTTGAGAGAGGCCACAATAGACCTCATCAAAAATCAAAGTGATTTGCCTTCATAGCTATAAGCACAGTGTTAGTAAAGGTGCCTACACTAGGCTTGAAAAAGTGGGTTATATAACGGAAGGGAGGAGATAGACTTAATGTAAAGGAACAGCTTATCAGATGGCAGAAATACAAACAAGAACTTTGTGAACATATTCATACCAGCAGTCTGAAACTAAATCTGTTTTTGCACACCTTCTGTAAATTGCAGATGCCTTCCTAAGTGTTAGAAAGGGCCCAGAGAGTTTACACTGTGGCCTAAGCAGTGGCGTACCTAGGGGGGGGGGGGGAGGGCCGCCCCGGGTACCAGCCCTAAGGGGGTGTTCCCGGCCTTGCCGTTCAGTCCCCCGCCACCCCCGAAGGACCGCTCGCCCCACTGACCTTCCTGCACCACCTGTGAAGCAGCCCGCAGCAGGATCGCGAAGTCAGCGTCAGCATCCCTGCGCTGCTTCCTGCGCCGCGATCCCGCCCCTCCTCTGACGTCAGAGGAGGGGCGGGGACCGTGGCGCAGGAAGCAGCGCAGGGATCGCTGACGCTGACTTCGCGATCCTGCTGCGGCTGCTTCATAGGTGGTGCGGGGAGGCCAGGGGGGGCGAGCGGTCCTTCGGGGTGGGTCGGGGCATCAGGCCTTCAGGGTGGGGCGGGCGGGCAGGCAAGCAGGCTTTCAAGGGGGAGGGGGTGACAGGCAGGCAGGCCTTCAAGGGGGGACAGGCCTTCGGGGGGGGTGCAGACCTTCAAGGGGGGCAGGCAGGCCTTCAGGGGGGGTGCAGGCCTTCGGGGGGGGGTGTAGGCCTTTGGGGGGGTGCAGACCTTCAAGGGGGGGGAACAGGCCTTCAAGGGGGAAAGGCAGGCAGGCCTTCAAGGGGGGGACAGGCCTACAAGGGGGGGGACAGGCCTTCAAGGGGGGTGCAGGCCTTCAAGGGGGGTGCAGGCCCTTCAAGGGGGAGACAGGCCTTCAAGGGGGGAAAGGCAGGCAGGCAGGCCTTAAAGGGGGGACAGGCCTACAAGGGGGGGACAGGCCTACAAGGGGGTGGGACAGGCCTTCAAGGGGGGGACAGGCCTTCGGGGGGGTGCAGACCTTCAAGGGAGTGCAGGCCTTCGGGGGGGGGGGGAGTCCTTCAAGGGGGGGCAGGCCTTCAAGGGGGGGAAAGGCAGGCAGGCAGGCCTTCAAGGGGGGGACAGGCCTACAAGGGGGGGAGAAGCTACAAGGGGGTGGTACAAGCCTTCAAAGTGGGGGACAGGCCTTCGGGGGGGGTGCAGACCTTCAAGGGAGTGCAGGCCTTCGAGGGGGGTGGTGCAGGCCTTCAAGGGGGGGCAGGCCTTCAAGGGGGGAAAGGCAGGCAGGCAGGCCTTCAAGGGGGGACAGGCCTACAAGGGGGGGGGAGAAGCTACAAGGGGGTGGGACAGGCCTTTAAGTGGGGGACAGGCCTTCGGGGGGGTGCAGGCCTTCGGGGGGTGCAGACCTTCAAGGGGGGGGACAGGCAGGCAGGCCTTCAAGGGGGGGACAGGCCTACAAGGGGAAGGGACAGGCCTTCAAGGGGGGTGCAGGCCTTCAAGGTGGGACAGGCAGACCTTTAAGGGGGGACAGGCCTTTGGGGGGGGACCATGATTTAGAAGTACACGGAGGGAAGGGGGTGTTCAAAGAGACATGCATATGCCAAACTTTGGGGGGAGGGAAGAAATAATGGGTCTGAAAATAGAGGAGAGGGAGAGAGATGATGGACCATGGGATTTAGGGAGGGAAGGAACAGAAAGGGAGAGAAATTGGACACAAGGGATGGTGTGGAGGAGGGATAGAGATACTGGATAGGAGGGTAATTAGGAAAAGAAACGGAGAGATGGTGGACTCTGGGATGGTGGGGAAGGAGGGAGAGATGCCGGATGAAAGGGTATTTAAGAAAAGGTGGATCTGTGGAGGGGGATGAAAAAAGGAAAGATACCAGACTTCCTGGGAAGGGAAGGGAAATGGAAAGGGAGGACAGAGTTGGCAGATGGATGGTTAGCATGCAGAAAGAAGGAGACCCTGGCAAGCAAGTTATCAGAAGAAAACCAGAGCCTTGGACCAACAAGATTTGAAATATAACCAGACAACAAAAGGTAGAAAAATTAATTTTATTTTCTGTTTTGTGATTATAACATGTCAGATTTGAAATGTGTATCCTGCCAGAGCTGGTGTTGGACTGCAAACGTGAGCTAGGATTTAACAGAAAGAGGAAAAGTCCTTTTTGTTTCTTTATTTTATTTACACCACAGCGCCAGTGTGGTTAGGAGAAGCCAAAGGGGGGGAAAAAGCTATAAAACCCACCAGAAGTTTTGAAAAAAATCACCCAACTGGGCAGGAAAATCGAATTGAAAAACCAATTCAATAGGGCTGAATCGAATCAAAATTTTTTTTTTCCTGTATCTGGCAGCATTAGTTTGCGCTACTGTCTTAGACTTTAGGACCTGGGATTGGGGAGAGATGGCATCCTCAGTACTTTATAATGCAAGTGAAACGAGGATTTGGTCAGACTTTTGAAGGGTCTGCAGAAAAAAAATATTGTATAGGCCGGGGACATGAGACAGCAGGAAATGGGAACTTTTCTTCCTTCTATTTTTGTGAATGGAAAGGCTGAGGATGTCAGAGAGGTCAGTTAAAATATGTGCTTTATAAGAAAATATAATAATGTGTTTTATAAAGTTTATAGCATAGCTGGCCTACCCAGTGAGGTGTTCCTAGTGGTGATGGTGGCAGCGTGTCAATGTGTTGAGAGGAAGAGGTGGTCTGGGAAATTCTGCTGAGCAAACTCCGGGCCCATTTCCACCCCCCAGTTAGTCCACTCCACTCAACTGATTCACACACTGAGTGGGTCTTTGGGTGTTGTTTTGGGATCTCTTCCAGTGGTTTATCTCCTTCTGGTCCAAGGAAGGAAACTTTGTTATCCTTAGCATTGACCTACAGAATATGTTTGTAACAGCGCTGCTTGTGTGGCATTAGGCTATGTAGTGATCGAAAGAAAAAAACAGACCTTTGCACATTTTTGCACTATATGGTGGGTGTATGAGGAGATTCACATTTCCTGCACAGCTAAGTCCATGTGAAGTTACCTTGTGCTGTATTTGACATCTAGCAAGGTCTCTGTTTGAAAGGAAAGATCTAAACTTAAAAATGAAGTGGCCAGAAGTTATGGTAAAAGCAGATAGTGTAGCTGGTTTTAAGAAAGATTTGGACAAATTCCTGGAGGAAAAGTCCATAATCTGTTATTAAGACATGGGGGAAGTGTCTGCTTGCCCTGGATCGGTAGCATGGAATGTTGCTACTCTTTGGGTTTTGACCAGGTATTAGTGTCCTGGATTGGCTACCATGAGAATGGGCTACTGGGCATGATGGACCATTGGTCTGACCCAGTTAGGCTATTCTTATGTTATGTTCTCATCTGTAGGGGCCTTTGTTTTCACTTCTTATTTTAATGTATTTTTTTTCTGGGAACTTATCAGTGTTTTTTATAATGGGAACAAAAATGGAAGAGAATTAATGTGTGTGGAATGGGGGGTAACTAATTTCTTCAGCTAAATAATTCAATCCACTTCAAACAGACATAGGAGAACTTGTGCACCATTCACACACCCTCCAACCAAAAACGTCAAAAGAAAAAAACTGTTCGACAACCTCCTAACACTCAACCCCCAACTCTACAACCTATTGACCTCGACCACAGACTACAAAACCTTCAAAAAAGAAATGAAAACCCTTCTATTCAAAAAACACATAAAATTGAACTAACACAATCAGAACTGTCCCAAGCATCACCTGCAACTACTCCATATGTACTTCTAATGTCATGACAATTTAGACATAATTTATGTTATGTTATGTTTGGAATAATGGTTACATATATGAGGTTCAATAAAAGAAAATTTTCACTGCCTGTTTCTATTCTGACCATTTATTCCATTTCATGGTTATTGCAAAAAAAAAAAAAAAAAAATTTTTTTACATGGGGGGGGGGAGGGGGGGTGTCAAAAAATGATGGGCCCCGGGTGCCACATACCCTAGGTACGCCACTGGGCCTAAGTTACTTCAAGGCATCCTGCCAAATAAACATTTTGGCTTTAAATAAGTAGTAAAAGCAAGTAGATCACGGTTCATCGAATTCTTTTCAACCCTTCAATGACAATTGGTAGGAAGACAATTTGTGGAATACGATGATTGGTAGGAAGATTCTACCAACTGTTGCCCTACCAATTGTCAGAAATAGGAAACTGGCCTTTGCCCCCCCCCCCAAGAAGCAGCAGCTTGGTGGCATAAGGGGGGGGGCATGCCCCCAACCCCCCCAGAAGAAACAGCAGTTTGGTGGCAACCCCTCTTGAAGACACCCCCCCAGGAAGAAAAAGCAGTGCGTAGGCCTACTCCTTCTCGGGGGACATGAAGAATTACATATCACATCTCGTTCCAATGCAGTAGGCCTACGTCGGTGGTCTCAAACTCACTGCCCACCAGGTACTATTTTGAGGCCCTCGGTATGTTTATCATAATCACAAAAGTAAAATAAAACAGTTTCTTGATCATATGTCTCTTTAGCTATAAATGACAATATTATTATTAAGATTCATACACTATAAAGAGTTTTACCTCATGCAAAATTGTCATTTCTTTAATAAGACATTAACTATTTTTTTCTGAGGCCCTCCAAGTACCTACAAATCCAAAATGTGGCCCTGCAAAAGGTTTGTGTTTGAGACCACTGGCCTATGTGGAAAGGTACAAAAACACCTGTGGGAGTGGGACACAAAGAGGTAGAGAGGTCCAAAAACCTATGGGAGGGGGACACAAACAGGTACATACCACGGGAGAGGCCCCCTTTGGAGCCTCATGTTCCAACGGAGTAGGCCTGTGGAGAGAGGTACAAAAAAATACCATGGGAAGGGGGCATGAATAGGTAGGGTGACAATTGATAAGAAGATAATTTGTAGGAAGACAATAGGTAAGATTTTCCTATCAATTGTCTGGATCCCATGTAAGTGTGTGTGCTTATGTTTGAGTTGTCTCAGCTTGTGATTATGACTTAGATGGTTTAATGGAGTGATTCTCAAACATTCAATTAGTTTGGAAGGAATAATAAAATCATTAGGTGCCTCTTTCAATGTGAAATATTGAAAGGATGTACTGCATAAGACAATATGCATTGTTGTGCCTTTCCATCATATGGATGCCATACGCATAGCAACCAGTGGCAAGCTACTTGGTTTAGGCACTAGCCTAGGTGTCACTTTTCATGGAGGGGGAAGGGCTCTATAATTGGTGCTCAAGAATCAGCAGTGGACAATATCAGTGCTAAGTATTAGAGAATGACACGGTGACAAAATTCATCACCGTTCCCTTCCCCGCGGATAACCGTGGGAAATAATCCCATGTCATTTTCTAGTGTCTATTTCAACCTCGGTCCTTCTACACCAGCATTCTTCAAAGCAAAGCTTGCGGGTCAGTGGTTGTGGCCATTCATACTCTGATTCTTATGTGAGCCAAGGATAATGAAGCCATTGTGACATCACTGATGTGATTGGCTCTTAGGCACTGGTGGAATGAGGCATTATGACATCACAATATCTGCTCTGGATACCAGAGACTGTCATTCTGTAGTGTCTATTTCAACCTCAATCCTTCTACACCAGCATTCTTCAAAGCAAAGCTTGTGGGTCAGTTGTTGTGCCCAATTATACTCTGATTCTTCCCTCTCTCCTTAAAGAATGACATGAGGATGGTTTCCCGCGGTTATCCGCGGGGACGGGAACGGTGATGAATTTTGTCACCGTGTCATTCTCTACTACGTATGAACATAAGAGCTGCCATATTGGACAGACCTAAGGTCCATCAAGCCCAGTATCCTGTTTCCATTGATGACCAGCCCAGGTCCCAAGTACCCAGCTAGATCCCAAGTAGTAAAACAGATTTTATGCTGCTTATCTTAGGAACAAGCAGTGGATTTTCCCAACTCCGTCTTAATAATGGCTTAGTCCATCCTAATAATGGCCCTTTATAGAATCCTGCTTAATACTAGCTCACAACTAACTTTTGGCACCAGACATACAGCTGTTGAAACCTGTTTTAAACGCTGGTGCCCAAGTTAGGAAAGAAGAGAAGACGATTAAAGCAGAAACGACAAAAGGTAGAAAAAAGACTTTTTTGTTGCTTTAGAATAAGATAGTATTGTAATTGTAGTGATAAATGTTTATAAGCAGAAAATGGAAATAAGGAAAACTTTTTATTGGACTAATTTTAATACATTTTTTATTACTTACTTTTTACTAACTTTTGGAGTCAAAATCCCCTTCCTTAGGACAGGCTATCATAACAGGGAATGTGTGGCGCAGTGGTTAAAGCAACAGCCTCAGCACCCTGGGGTTGTGGGTTCAAACCCATGCTGCTCCTTGTGACCCTGGGCAAGTCACTTAATCCCCCCATTGCCCCAGGTACAAAAAATAAATAAATATATATATATATTTTGTAATAATCCATGAGTCACACAACAAGGATGCACCTAGGAAAAGGCTGGACACTAGAACATCAATACACCCAGTGTAAAACTAAAGCCAGATTAATACAGATCAATCCTGCACAGTCAATGCTAACAGAAAACAATGTCCTTTTCATACATACAGAACACAGATACACCCTCGCCCAGTATGGAATAAGTAATCACAAACTAAAAGTAGAAATATGTAGACAACAGTTAAATTGAACTGCCAAGAAGCCACCACAGAAACTGACACATTCCCCTAATACTATGCAAAATATAAAGAGAGCAGATGTAAATTTGAAAAAAATGACAAATAACAATCATTCACCACTTTACAAATTAACAAATAGAAATAAAACAAAAATGGAAAATAAAAAAATATCATTTTATTGGACTAATCCATTTTTCAATTAGCTTTCTGAGGCCAAAACCTCCTTCTTCAGGTCAGTACAGTATACTGTTATTTTTTTATTCGATTTTCTATACCGTTCTCCCAGGAGAGCTCTGAATGGTTTAAATGAGTTTATTCAGGTACTCAAGCATTTTTCCCTGTCTGTATATTTTATAAACAGGTAGAGGGAGGTGTTAAAAAATGATCAGCTCCGGGTGTCAAATAATGCCACTGCTTTTACAGTCTCCTTCAAAATCAAAATTTTCTTTTCCAGAGGGGCCCTGGTGTGGCAGCCATTCTCACAGGTTACCGGCGCTATCTTGAAGCTTTCCGTCTGCTGTGATCCGCCTCCCTCTGATACAACTTCCTGTTACTGCCTGGGCGGATCTTGGCAGAGAATGGCTGTGAGAATCGCTGCTGCACTAGGGCCCCTCTGAAAAATATTTTGATTTTGAAAGGAGACCAGGAAGGTGAAATGAGGGAAGGAGATGGACAGAAGGGGAAGAGATGCCTGGACTGCGAAGCCCCCTGGAGCTGTTTTAAGTTAGCCCAGGGATAGGGGTGGGGAGGGATGAGAGCGGGGTGGGGGGGAAAACACAGACTGGGGGAGGGGAGATAACGCACTGCAAGGGGCAGAAAGGAGGAAGGGAGGGAGGGATGTTACATTGGGAGGAAGGAGAGATGACTCAAGGAAGGGTGATGTCAGATTCCAGAGAAGGGTGATGGAAGAAGGGCAAGAGAGATGCCAGACCATGGAAGAGGAGAGAGATACCAGGCTGTGGGAAGGAGAGGATAAAAATGCCAGACCATAGGAGGGAGGGAAGGGGAGAAGATAGAGATGTCAGACCACAGGAGACGCAGAGAGAGAGGGAGGAGACGATGCACAGCGATGGATGTGGAAGGAAAGAGAAATAGAAGAAATGTTTCTTATAGATAGATGGGAATAGGGGAGAATAAAGAGGGAGATGGTACACTTAGATAGATGGGTAGGGAAGCGAAGACATGGAAAAGAAGATAGTTTGAGAAGAAAGCAGAAAAATGTAAGAAAGTTGAATTTTAAAACTTAATGCCAAAGATGGATGTAGGGCACAGGTTTCAAAGCCCCTCCTTGAGGGCTGCAATCCAGTCAGATTTTCAGGATTTCCCCAATGAATATGTATTAAAAGCAGTGCATGCAAATAGATCTCATGCATATTCATTGGGGAAATCCTGAAAACTCGACTGGATTGCGGCCCTCGAGGAGGGACTTTGACACCCCTGATGTAGGGCATAAAGTGAAGAAGAGAAAAACAGCAAATGGATAAGAAGGCCCTGGAAACACAGTTAAGAGCACAGACAGAATGAAGTGCAATCAGAGCCTGGGAAAAGGTGATTAGAAAAATTTATTTTATTATTTATATACCACTTATAGCCTAAGTGGTTTACATTCAGGTACTCAAGTATTTTTCCCTATCTGTCCTGGTGGGCTTCCACTCTATCTAATGTACCTGGGGCATTGTGACTTGCCCAGGGTCACAAGGAGCAGTATGGGATTTGAACTCACAACCTCAGCGCTATAGCTTTAACCACTCCACCAGACAATAAAGTTAGAGAAAATGTTTTTATTTTCAATTTAGTGATTGAAATGTGTCAGTTTTGAGAATTTATACCTGCTGTCTACAGTTTGCACTGCTCAGGAAGAAATTATTTTCTATTTTTCTAGTGGTGTACTGCATGTAGAGTCTGGCATCTTAAGGTTTCGTTTGTGTATATTAGTACTTTTAGTTTGTGGTCCTGTATTTGCATAGGGGTTATCTGTGTTCTGCCTGTGTGACCAAGGCTAGGTGATCTGATAGAAATGAATGTTGAGAAACATACAGTGTAGATTAATTTGGTGGTTAACCATTATGTATTGTTAATAAGATTTGTATACTGCCTTTTTGTAGTTTTACAACCACACTCAAAAGTGGTTTACAGTACAGGTACTTCAAGCATTTTCTCTATTTGTCCTGGTGGGCTCACAATCTATCTAAATCTATCTACTATACCTGTTACATTGGAGGATTTAGTGACTTGTCCAGGGTCACAAGGAGCAGTGTGGGTTTTGAACCCCAAACCTGAGGCTGTAGCTCTAATTACTATGCAACACTCTCTCTGGACAAAAATGGTGAATCAATTTATGCTGCTCATGTAGGGAAATACAAAAGGAGAAGAGGTAGAGAGGGTAGGGGGGGCTACAGAGGGAATAACAAATGTGGTACTTTATAAATTGGTAGGATTAAGACTTAAACGCAGTTCCGAAAAAGTGGGCCTTCAACCTGTATTTGAATATCACCAGAGGCAGAGCCTGACGTACTGAGTCAGGCAGGTTGTTCCAGACATACGGCGCAGCAAGGCAGAAGGGACGGAGCTGAGAGTTGGCTGTAGAGGAGAAGGGTACAGACATGAGAGACTTACCTGATGAACGGAGTTCCCGGGGTGGAGTATAGGGTGAGATAAGAATGGAGAGATATTGAGGAGCTGCAGAGTCAGCTTGTAGGTCAGTAAGAGGAGTTTGAACTGTATGCGGAAGTGGACAAGGAGCCAATGAAGTGACTTGAGGATGGGAGTAATGAGTATAACAACCCTGGAGGAATATGAGGCATGCAGCAGAATTCTAAACAGATTGAAAGGGAGCGGGAGAGGCTTAGTAGAAGACCTGCAAGAAGCATGTTGCAGTAATCTAGGCGAGAGGTGATGAGAGCATGGATGGCATGTCTTGGCAACATGGTCAGAAAAGAAACTCCAGATTTTAGCAATGTTGTACAGAAAGAAGCGACAAGTTTTGGCGATCTGTTGGATTTGTGAAGAGAATGAGAGAGATGAGTCAAAGATGAGCCCGAGGCTGCGAGCCGATGATAGTGATATCTGCTGAAACAGAGAATGGAGGAAGGGGAGAGGCAGGTATAGGAGGAAAGATAAGGAGTTCAGTTTAATTTTAGATGGCGGCAAGACAACCAGGTACTGTAACAATATCAGGCTGAGAATCGGGTCTGGATTTAGGTAGAAATTTCAGGCGTAGAGAGGTAGATTTGTGAGTGTCAGCATAGAGATGGTACTGGAAGCTGTGGAAGGAGATTAGAGCACCAAGGGAGGAAGTGTAGATGGAGAAGAGGTCCCATGACTGAGCCCTGCGGTACGCTGACCAATAGCAGAATGGCTACAGAGGAGAACCTTCTGAAGCATACACTAAAAGTGTGATGGGAAAGATAGGAAGAGAACCATGAGATAAGAGAGACCTGGAAGCCAAGCGAGGACAGCCTATTGATGAGTAGGCGATGACCTACAGTGTCAAACACCACAGATAGATCATGGAGTATGAGGACAGAGTTAGAGGCCTTTGGATTTGGCCAAGAGCAGGTCATTGGAGACTTTAGCAAGGGTGGTTTCTGTAGAATGGAGAGAGTGAAAGCACGATTGAAGGGGGGTTAAGAATAGCTCGAGGTGAAAGAAAATCAAGACAATGGCGCTAGATCACACATTCAAGTATTTATTTATTTTTATTTATTTATAGTATTTATGTACCACTTATAGCCTAAGTGGTTTACATTCAGGTACTCGAGCATTTTCCCTTTCTGTCCCGCTCAGTTCACACTCTTTCTAATGTACATGGGGCAATGGACGATTAAGTGACTTGCCCAAGGTCACAAGGAGTTTAATAGTTTCTATCACATATATCTAGACAATTTATAATAAAGTAAAAAAGATAAAAGATAAAAACTACTCTATTAAAATTGGGGGGTGGGGGGGAATTCATAGACTAAACCAAACTAACATGAGACCAAGAGGAAAAAGGGGGAAAAAGAAGTAAAGTTACATTGAAAAGGGAGGGGGGGAGGGGAGTGTGTGGCGCAGTGGTTGGATCTACAGCCTCAGCACCCTGGGGTTGTGGGTTCAAACCCCGTGCTGCTCTTTGTGACCCTGGGCAAGTCACTTAATCCTCCATAGCCCCAGGTACGTTAGATAGATTGTGAGCCCACCGGGACAGAGAGGGAAAAATGCTTGAGTACCTGATTGTAAAAACCGCTTAGATAACCTTGATAGGCGGTATATAAAATCCTAATAAACTTGAAACTTGAAAATACACAGTTACTGGATGCTAGGGTCCACCTTGGGGATTAGCGCCCAAGAAAAGGATCTGGGTGTCATCGTAGACAATACGATGAAATCTTCCACCCAATGTGCAGCGGCGGCCAAAAAAGCAAACAGGATGCTAGGAATTATTAAAAAGGGATGGTTAACAAGACTAAGAATGTTATAATGACCCTGTATCGCTCCATGGTGCAATCTGATGTGGAGTATTGCGTTCAATTCTGGTCCCTTTATCTCAAGAAAGTTATAGTGGCGCTAGAAAAGGTTCAAAGAAGAGCGACCAAGGTGGTAAAGGGGATGGAACTCCTCTCGTATGAGGAAAGACTAAAACGGTTAGGGCTCTTCAGCTTGGAAAAGAGACGGCGGAGGGGGAGATATGATTGAAGTCTACAAAATTCTGAGCGAAGTAGACTAGAGTGGATCGATTTTTCACTCTGTCAAAAATTACAAAGACTAGGGGGCACTCGATGAAGTTACGGGCAAATACTTTAAAAACCAATAGGAGGAAATTTTTTTCCATTCAGAGAAAAGTTAAGCTCTGGAACACGAGGATGTGGTAAGAGCAGATAGCGTAGCTGGTTTTAAGAAAGGTTTGGAGAAGTTCCTGGATGAAAAGTCCATAGTCTGTTATTGAGAAAGACATGGGGGAAGCCACTGCTTGCCTTGTATCGGTAGCATGGGATATTGCTACACCTTGGTTTTAGCGAATACTGGTGACTTGGATTGACCACCGTGGAAACGGGCTACTGGGCTTAATGGACCATTGGTCTGACCCAGTGAGGCTATTCTTATGTTCAAGCAGGTCATTCACTTGGATAGGAAGGGGAGGAGTGAGACGGGGCGATAATTGGGGAGCAGGTAGGCTTCAGCGATGGTTATTTGAGGAGCGGTTTAACTATGACATGTTTGAAGGTTTCAGGTACAGTCAGAGTAGAAAGCGATAGCGGGGATGACAGTAGGAAAGATGGTGCAGGCAATGTGTTTGGAGGAGGAGAGATGTGCTTTCCTCAACAGAATGATAAGGAGTTTCACCGCGGGTAAGAATTTTTTTATCACTATTTCATAGCATTTCTTGCAGCCTTGTTGGATAGCTCAAAAGCAGTAACATTTAATCACACTCAATCTATTATAATATACGCAAGTCTTCAAGGGAACATCCTTTGGGGCCAACTAATCTTTAGAACAAAAGGAAATTGCAAAAGTTTGCCTGGGTGTGTCAGCTCAGGCTCTACTGGACACAGAATTGCATAATTAGCTGGCATCAAATACTTGGCAGCTGATTTCATGTAGGGATTATAGCAATATTTCAACTGTTATCTCCACACCACATACAACCATGCCATTTGCCTTTCGTGGCAGATACCTACACAATTTCCCTTCCTGAAATTCAATTGCTCTCAGCAGTCACCACGAAATTCATTTTTTAAGTCTTCTTACAAAAATGTACTATCTGTGTGTGTAATGTAGTAGACAAAAGCTACAAATTGAGAGGAATGGGGGTAGAGCGTGGCACTACAGAATTGCAAAAACACCCCATTAATTGAAAAGTAAAAGCTAGTTAGGCAACTAAGTACCACTTACAGGCGAAAGAAAAAGCCTCAGATTGGTGAGGTATTACCACCCTCTACCAACCCAGCATCACAGGCAGAAAAAACTTTCTTCTAGCTAACTAGCTTTTGCATTTCAATTAATGGGGTGTTTTTGCGATTGTGTGTGTACGCATACACATATACTTTAATATATAATAACAATATTTTCTTATTCAGTTGTTCATTTTACCTCTGGAGTCTGTAAGTACTCTGTCGACCAAAGAGACTTAATTAACAGGAGATGGTGTCACGTGACAACACTGAAGTCATCTCCTTAAGCTGCCACCATCTTAATACATTCAACACACAGTCTGATTGGTGCAGTCTCTTGTCAAGTAAACCTGCTTGGTTTCTAATAGGCTGTTTTGGGTGACTCAATATGGTGACAAGCTCCACCTTCTGGCTTCACATCAGGTAACAGGTCAAGCGAGCGAGAACCAAGGACATTGTGGACAAAATTGGGAAGATCCTGGAAGGAGCGGAGACGGAAGAGACCGCAGTAAT